>NW_006939339.1:0-1619 GCF_000298275.1 Orycteropus afer afer | reverse complement strand
TGGAACTCTCTGATAAGGAATTCAATAGAATGATATTTAGGTATCTTCAAAGGATTGAGAGACAGACCAAAGAAAACACAGAAAAAACCCTAGAAAAATTTTGGAAGAAAATACAAGAACAAAATGACAAAATAAATGAAAAATTAGAAATGATTCTAAATCTAAACACAGAAATCTGGAAGATTAAAATTGTCAGAAATAGATAACACATTGGAAGGGCAAAGAGTAGAACTGATGCAATGGAAGACAGAATTAATGAGACTGAAGACAAATACCTGAATACTTCTTTGGAAAGGGATCAATCAGAAAAAAGATCAAAACAAAATGAAGAAAGCCTAAGGTTCATGTGGGATACCAACAAAAGGAATAACCTATGTGTCAATGGATTTTCAGAACAGGAAGAGAAAAATAATATCACTGACAAAATTGTCCAAGATCTGTTGGAGGAGAACATCTCTGATATGATGAAAGATGAGAATATATCCATTCAGGAAGTCCAATGAACACCAAACAGAATAGACCCCAAAAGAAAATCACCAAGACACATCATCATCAAACTCACCAAAACCAAAGACAAAGACAGAATCCTGAAAACAGCACAGGAAAAACAAAAAGTTACCCACAAAGGACAGCCAGTAAGAATAAGCTCTGATTTCTCAGTAGAAACCATGCAAGCGAGAAGGCAATGGGACGGTATATATGAAACCCTGAAAGAGAAAAATTTTCAACCAAGAATTATATACCCGACAAAATTATCCCTCAAATATGTTGGTGAAATTAGGAGATTTCCAGATAAGCAGAAACAGGGAATTTGTTAAAACCAGACCAACCTTACAAGAGATGCTAAAGGGAGTCCTTTGAATAAAGAAGCAAAAATAGCAAATAACAATGGACCATTCACACACAAGATGACACAACCCAGAAACCACAGCTATGGACAAAGTAATATACAAAGTAAAATGAGCTTACACGATTGTAAACTGGGAACCAGAGACCTCAATTGGCAAGTGAGGACAACTACAAACAAAAAGAGGGAAAATACTGTGTAGTTACAGAACTTTTAAATGGTGAGGAAGTTAAGAGAGTTGCAAGATAGAATGGACTGTTCTAAATTCGGGGATGAACTTATAAATCATAGGGTAACTTCAAAGAAAAATGATAAACCTTCAGATCACAATGAAAAAGAGGACAAGCACAAATATTCAGCAAATGCTAAAACAACAGCAACAAAGGAAATGATAACATGATTCATAAACATAAGGAGCTCAGCACAGAAAACAATATGGAACAAAGAAACCAGGGACATCATGAAAAAACACATAACAAAATGACAGCAACCAGTTCATACTTATCAATAATTACCCTGAATGTTAATGGATTAAATGCACCACTCGAGAGCAGAGTTGCAGATTGGATAAGAAAACATAACCCATCAACATACTGCCTTCAAGAGACACACCTTAGAGATAAAGACAAAAACAGACTAAAAATCAAAGGTTGGAAAAAGATGTATCAAGCAAATGGCAACTGTAAGAGAGCAGGAATGGCAATATTAATTTCTGATCAAATTGACTTTAAGACAAAAACCACCATATGAGACAAGGAAGGACATTATATAA
>NW_006939338.1:0-1634 GCF_000298275.1 Orycteropus afer afer | reverse complement strand
TAGGCGTATGGATATTATCTTATCACTGACAGCATTGTATTTCAGGACAGATCTTGAAACATCCTTTGTGATGATGAATGCCACGCCATTCCTTTTCAAGCTGTCATTCCCGGCATAGTAGTGATACTGCCTCGAAAACCCAAGGAGGGTTCGCTATGAGTCGGGTTTGACTCGACAGCACATAACAACAACAACATTTATCATTTACTTTCTTCTGGTGACTGTGGACTTCTTTTGCTGCTCCTTTCTATTTGTTTGAGTAGTAGGTTTAAGCTATTGATTACGGCCCTTTCTTCTTTTTTGATATGTGCGTTTACTGCTACAAATTTTCCTCTAAGTCATGCTTTTGCTGTGTCTCCAAAGGTATTTATGTTACTTTTTCATTCTCATTTAATTCTAAGAATTTTAAAATATAATTTTCACTTTCTTCTGCTACTCAATAGTTTTAAGTACGATGCTATTCAGTTTTTTTCCTTTGTTCTTTCTGTTATTGTTTTCTACTTTTGTGGTGTTATGATAGAGAAGATGCTTTGTAATGGTCTGATGGTTTTGAATTTATTAAGGCTTCCTTTGTGGCCTAACATATAGTCTATTCTGGAGAATGATCCTTGTATTTTGGTGAAGAATGTGTAGGTGCCACTGTTGGGAGGTGCATTTGTATATGTCTGTGAGTCTTATCTCAGGTCTTACCTCAAGTCTTAATCTCAGGTTGGTTGATCATGTTATTTAGTGCTTCTGTACCTTTGTTGAATTTCTTTCTAGTTTTTCTGTCCTTCATCATGAGTGATGTGTTAAAATCTCCTACTATTTTTCTTTTCAATTTTGTTAGAGTTTGTTTTATGTATTTTGGAGCTCTGTGTATGCATACATATTTATTATAGTTATATCCTCTTGGGAGCTCTAGTGGTGTAGTGTCTAAGGCATTTGACTGCTAACCAGAAGGCTGGTGGTTCAAGTCCACCAGCTATTCTTAGAAAGGAAGGTTGGGCAATCTACTTCCGTAGAGATACTGCATCAGAAACCCAAAGAGGGGTCGCTATGAGTCAGATCCAAATTGATGGCAGTGAATTTTATTCTCTTGAAAGACTGACTTTTAATCATTATATAATTAATGCCTTTCTTTGTCTGTTATAATGGATTTTCACTTTGAGTCTATTTTATCAGA
The DNA here is from genome assembly GCF_000298275.1 of Orycteropus afer afer. Classification (NCBI taxonomy): domain Eukaryota; kingdom Metazoa; phylum Chordata; class Mammalia; order Tubulidentata; family Orycteropodidae; genus Orycteropus; species Orycteropus afer. The sequence continues at coordinate 469 of NW_006939338.1, read as the reverse complement.
CATTATTTTTTTTTTCTTGCTCTTTTTTTTTTTTTTAATTGTATTGTGTTTTGGTTGAAAGTTTACAGAGCAAATTCATTTTCCATACAGCAATTCATACACATTTCGTTTCATGTCATTGACTGCACTTCCCCACAATGTAACAGCTCTCTTCCCATTTCCTTCCTGTAGTTACTGTATCCCTGTGTCCTTCTTTCCTATGGATTCCTAGCCCTAGAGCTATCTCCCTGTACAAATACTGCCCTTCCTTTCTCCCATGATTGATTGTTGTCAGGAGTGTATCTACCTGATGTAAATGTTCATGCTATATGCCTGTCTGTTCTTTGGCTAGAAGTCACTGGAGTGAGTTCATTTCCAAACCTGAAAGGTAACTAGGGGCCATAGTCTCAGGGGTCTCAACAGGCTCTAAAAGACTAGTAAACCTGGTCTTTTATTGTGATTTTGACTTTTGTTCCACATTGTTCTCCTA
>NW_006939337.1:0-1635 GCF_000298275.1 Orycteropus afer afer | reverse complement strand
AGGAAGGTTGGGCAATCCTATTTCCGTAGTGATACTGCCTCGGAAACCCAAGGAAGGGTCGCTATGAGTCGGGGCCGACTCGACGGCACATAACAACAATAACAACAACAAATTTGCCCCTAGTTTTTCCTTGAGAAACTCTATAGTTTTAGGTTTCACATTTAAGTCTTTGATCCATCTGGAGTTAACTTTTGTGTATCGTGTCAGGTATAGATTTTGTTTCATTTTTCTGCAAATGATATCCAGTTTTGCCAGCACCATTTATTAAACAAACTTTCCCTTCCCCATTTAATATATTTCAGCCCTTTGTCAAAGATCAGCTGATGATAGGTGGATGGATCTGTTTCTGGGTTCTCAATTCTATTCCATTGGTCTATATGTCTGTCATTAAACCAATACCAGGCAGTTTTAACTACTGTGGGTGTATAGTAGGTTTTGAGATCTGGCAGTGTGAGACTTCCTACTTTGTTCTTCTATAGTGCTTTCCTTTTCTGAGGTGTCTTTCCTTTCCATATAAAGTTAGTGATTGTTTTTTCCATATCCTTAAAGAATTTTGATGACATCTGGATTGGGATTGCACTGAATGTATAGATTGCTTTGGGTGGAACTGACATTTTCACCATGTTCAATCTTCCTATCCATGAGCATGGGATGTTCTTCCATATATGTACATCTCTTATAGTGTCTTGAAGTAGTTTTTTTACAGTTTTATTTGTAGAGGTCTTTTGTGTCCCTGGTAAGATTTATTCCCAAGGTTTTTTTTGGGAGCTATTGTAAACAGTATTGATTTCCTTATTTCTTTTTCAGCAATCTATTTGCTGGTGTAGAGGAATCCAACTGATTTTTGGATGTTGATCTTGTATCCTGTCGTGATGCTAAATGTCTCAATTACTTCCAGTAGAGTTTTGACTGAGTCTCTTAGGTTTTGTAGGTATAGGATCACATCATCAGCAAATAGGGATAGTTCGACTTCTTCCTTAGCATTTTGAGTGCCTTTGATTTTTCTTTCTTGCCATATGGCCCTGGCTAGCACTTCCAGTACAATGTTGAAGAGAAGTGGTGATGGTGGGCATCCTTGTCTGGTTCCTGTTCTCAAGAGGAATGGTTTCAGTCTCTCTCCACTGAGAATAATGTTGGCTTTGCATAGATGCCCTTTATTATGTTGAGGAATGTCCCTTCTATTCCTATTTTGCTGACAGTTTTGATCAGGAATGGGTGTTGGATTTTATCAGATGCCTTTTCTGCATCAATTGATATGATCGTGTCATTCTTCTCCTTTGTTGTATTTACATGGTGGATGATGTTGATTGTTTTTTAAATGAACCATCCCTGCATACCTGACATGGAACCCCACTTGGTCATAATGAATGATTTTCTTGATATGTTGTTGGAGTCTATTGTCTAAGGTTTTGTTGAAGATTTTTGCATCAATATTCATGAAGGTTATTGGTCTGTAGTTTTGCTTTTGAGTGATGTCTTTGCCTGGTTTTGGTATCAAGGTTATGCTTGCTTCATAAAATGAGTTAGGGAGGATTCTATCCTTTTCTATGTTTTGGAATAGTTTGAGTAGGATTGGTATCAGTTCTTCTCTGAATGTTTGGTAGAGTTCTCCGGTGAAACCGTCTGGGCCAGGAC
>NW_006939336.1:0-1615 GCF_000298275.1 Orycteropus afer afer | reverse complement strand
AAATGGTATTGATTTTCTTATTTATTTTTCAGCAATCTCTTTGCTGGTGTAGAGGAATCCAGCTGATTTTTGGATGTTGATTTTGTATCCTGCCATGATGCTAAATTTCCCAATTAGTTTCTGTAGATTTTTCACTGAGTTTCTTTGGTTTTCTGGGTATAGGATAATATCAGCAAATAGAGATAGTTTGACTTCTTCTTACCAATTTGGATGCCTTTGATTTCCCCTTCTTGCCTTATTGCCCTGGGTAGGACTTCTCATGCAATGTTTAATAGAGGTGGTGATAGAGGGCATCCTTGTCTGGTTCCTGTTTGCAAGGAGAATGGTTTCAGTCTCTCCCCAATGAGAATAATGAATAATGCTGGCTGTTGGTTTTGCATAGATGCCCTTTATTATGTTGAGGAATGTCCCTTCTATTTCTATTTTGTTGAGAGTTTTGCTCAGGAATGGGATTTTATCAAATGCCTTTTCTTCTTTAGTTGATATGATCATGTGGTTCTTTTTCTTTGTTTTATTATGAGGTGGATGACGTTGATTGTTTTTCTAATGTTGAACCATCCTTACATACCTGATATGAATGCTACTTGGTCAAAATGAATTATTTTTTTGATATACTGTTGTTGTCTATTGACTAGGATTTTGTTGAAGATTTTTGCATCTATATTCATGAAGGATATTGGTCTGTAGTTTTCCTTTAGAGTGATGTCTTTGCCTGGTTTTGGTATCAAGGTTATGATTGCTTCATAAAATGAGTTAGGGAGGATTCCATCCTTTTCTATGTTCTGGAATAGTTTGAGTAGGATTGGTGTCAGTTCTTCTCTGAAAGTTTGGTAGAATTCTCCATTAAAACCATCTGGGCCAGGACTTCTTTTTGTTGGAAATATATTTATGACCTATTCTATTTCTTTTTTTGTTATGAATCTGTGCAACTATTCCACCTCACTCTGTGTTAGTTTAGGTAAGTAGTGTGAAATCTACCCATTTCTTCCAGATTTTCAAATTTGTTGGAGTATAGTTCTTCATAGTATCCTGATACTATCCTTTTTATTTCAGGGGGTTCTGTTCTGATGTTGCCCATTTCATTTCTCATTCATGTTATTTGTATTCTCTCCCTCTTTTCCTTTGTTAAATTTGCCAGTGGTTTGTCAATTTTATTAATCTTTTTTTAAAAAAACAACTTTTCTTGTTAAAGTTTTATATTGTCTTTTTATTTTCTGTTTCATTGATTTCTGCTTGAATCTTTATCATTTACTTTCTTCTGGTGACGATAAGTTTTTCTTGCAGTTCTTTTTCTAAAAATGTTAGAGATGTTGTATTAAAGTCTTGATTTTGGCTTGCTCTCCTTTTTTGATGTGTGCATTTATTGCTATGAGTTGGCCTCTGATCACTGCTTTTGCTGTGTTGTAAAGATTTTGGTATGTTGTGTTTCATTATCATTTGATGCAAGGAATTTTTTATTTCTTCTCTTATTCAGTCATTCTTAAGGAGTGTATTGTTCAGTTTCCATGTGCTTGCTCTTTTTCTGTTGATCTTCCTATTGTTGATTTCTAATTTGATAGCATTATGATCTGAGAAGATGCTTTGCAGTTTTCAATGTTTTTAAATTTATTAAGGC
>NW_006939335.1:0-1637 GCF_000298275.1 Orycteropus afer afer | reverse complement strand
AATTACACATATATATAGTGTAATCGGGAGCTCTGGTAGCATAGTGCCTAAGACACTTGACTGCTAACCAGAAGGTTGGTGGTTCACATTCACCAGCCACTCCTCGGAGGAAAGGTTGGGCAATCTACTTCCATAGTGATACTGCCTCAGAAACCCCAGGAGGGGTCGCTATGAGTCGCGTCTGACTTGATGGCACAGAACAACAACAACATAGTGTAATATATATATATATATATATATGTAGACAAGTTAGTATTATCAAAATTCAATGTTTTTGCTCTATAAAATATAAAAGGCCAAGCCACAGATTAGAAAGAGATATTTGCCAATCACATATCTGTGAAAAGACTCGGACCCAGAATATATAAAGAACTTTCAACACAACAAAGATAAATCAACTTATACTGCAATAAAATGGGCCAAAAGCTTGAACAGATACTCCATAAAAGATGATATACAGATGTCAACTAAATATATAAAAAAACTATTCAACATTATTAGTTATTAGTAATATCCACAATATGATGCTACTATGTACATATTAGAATGTCAAAACAAAACAAAAATAAAATAAAATTACTTATAATACTAAGTACTGGTAAGGATGTAAACATTGGAAATCTCATAGTTTGCTGTTGGGAATGCAAAAAGATACAACCATTTTGAAAAAGATTTTAGAACTTATAAAATTAAATATGCTTACCCATCACCCAGGCATAAATTTCCACTCTGGAAATTTATCCTAGAGAAGTGAAAAAATATGTTCTTAACAAATCTATGTTGTTATTTGCGTCGAGTTGGCCCCGACTCATAGCGACCCCTCCTTGGGTTTCCGAGGCAGTATCACTACGGAAGTAGGATTGCCCAACCTTCCTTCTGAGGAGTGGCTGGTGGGTTTGAACCGCCAGCCTTCTAGTTAGCAGTCAAGTGCCTTAGGTACTATGCTACCAGAGCTCAAGCATCTAATCTCTCAGCTACTTCTTTCTTTGCTTTTCAAGTCTCCATTCTAAAGCCATGCATGAAAGAGCTCGCTATTTTACTCCCCTTCCTCTATCTTACTTGAAAAAGGGAAAGGTCTAGAACAGAAAGACACCAAATCAAAATGTCATGGTGGTTTATACTTGATTCTTCCTGCATTTTGAGCAGAAATTAGTGGTGCAGAAAGACCTGTATTGTGTACCACCCCAGAGGCTGCTTCAGTATCATGAACTTGCCAGTTAAGATCTCATAGGTCTGTAGTGCTATAATAAAATATTTAATATCATTTGCTTGTAATTTCACAATCATAAAGCAATAGAATGCAATCTCATAAAGTTAATGTTAGCCAGGTACATTAAAGTCTCAAGAATGGTTTCTTGTGACATCTCATTTGATGACTAATTCTTAAAAATTATTTCTCCGTCTTTTGGCTTGAAGCTGGATTTATTCACCCTAACTTTCAGACAGGCATTGGAGGCACTTTGAGTTTCAGAGGAAAGGAAGGATAGTAGTCTAGGTGGATATGCCAATAATGTCAGTGACCCTAAATATTATGGCACATGATATTTGAAAAGATCAATAAAATTGACAAACCACTGGCAAATTTAACAAAGGAAAAGAGGGAGAGAATACAAATAACACGAATAAGAAATGAAATG
>NW_006939334.1:0-1636 GCF_000298275.1 Orycteropus afer afer | reverse complement strand
ACAACCTCCGGCCCTGCCACCATGTCCACTTTGCTCACGAAACCTTTGCGAGTGGATGTGGAAGCCCTGACAGGTTCCACAGACCACTGCATCCTATCCACTTGATTCTTAAAACCCTCCTCGGCCAAGGTAAGCCTTTTATGACGATTCACATGAGACACAAATATCTTCCGTTCTTTTGCCTCTTCAGAGAAGGTCCACCTACATTCCTCTTCCCCATGGCTCTTTGTCACTGACTTTCCTAACATGTTCAGTACACAATTCCACACCTGGCCATTTCTCCTTGTAAGCAAAGTAATCAACCAGGAACACTGCTCACTGGAGAGGATTTCCCTTCACCAGTGTCCTTCAGGAAGGTCCCAAAAAGAGGCTGCAGTACTACCACCCTCCACTGTCCAATGGTGTGCAGAACTATCTATAAACCCAACATGAGTTTTCTCTTCCTCAGTCAACCAATCATAAGGAACTCCCCATGAGGCCACAGGTGCAGTCTGGGAGAGGGGCAGTACTGTGACCGGAGTGGAGAACATAGGCATTTGTGTCACTACCTCAAGCAACTTACTTGTGCTTGCTTTTGTCTTGCTCCAGCCCCATCTCATATACACTCCCCTTCCATTTAATGACAGAGTGCTGCTGTACACGGTCCAACTTTATGACTCTGTGGATCAAACAACAGCCAGGTCATTACAGGCATCTCAGGCCACATGTTGACTAAGAATCTAAGACGTGTTTCACACAGAGAGTAGTTATCTGCAGAGGACAGCAGTACTTTACTTCAAAATCCTTAGGGTCGGCACTGATTCACTAAGAGACCTACTGAAGACTCCACCCACCATTCTCTATAAACCATTGAGTCAGCCAGGTCATACGGCCCGAGTGGCAGAACAGCTTCACCGCAGCCTGAACCTGTTGCAAAGCCTTCTCTTTGTTCTGGGTCCCAGGCAAGAATTAGCAGCTTCTCAAGTCACTTGGAAAACAGGCCAGAATAGCAGAATCAAACAATGGATGTTTTGCCACCCAAATCCTAAGAGGCCCCACCAGGAGTTCTATCTCCTTTTCAGTTTTGGGAGGGTCTAGATGCAATAACTTATCCTTCACTTTATGTGATACGCCACACACTACTGGACCCCTAGAAATACACTGAGGTGGAAAGTTTGTAAATTTTCGTGGGGTTAATTACCTACTCTCTGGCATCCAAATGCCTTACCACAATTTCTAAAAGTCATTGGCTTTCTTCCTTCCTAGGTCCAAACGGCACAATCTCGTCAACGTAACGCACCAATGTGAGGTCTTGTGGAAGAGAAAAGGCAACCAAAGTCCCTATGGACTAAATCATGACATAGGGCTGGAGACCGGATATACCCAGAGGTAAATCGGTGAAGGCAAATTCCTTTAATGACCCTTCAAAAGCAGAATTCAGAAAAACCCAACGGCCAGATCAATAGCTACCAGGTACAAGGGGGTGTATTAATCTGCTCAAGAAACAACCACCACCTGCTTACATCTATGATAATCCACTGTCATTCAAGATCCATCTGTTTCTTGCACAAGCCAAACAGGCCACATAGACGAGTTAAATGGGGACGTGGTGGAAACCACCACGTGCTGCATCTTTCAAGTGGCACTAACATCTGCA
>NW_006939333.1:0-1636 GCF_000298275.1 Orycteropus afer afer | reverse complement strand
CGCTATGAGTCGGAAACGACTCGACGGCACTTAACAACAACAACAACAATGGCTAATGATTGTGAACATTTCTTCATGTGTTTGTTGGCTGCCTAAATATCTTCTTTGGTGGCCAATTCAAATCTTCTGCCCATTTTTAAATTGGATTTTTTTGTCATTTTGTTGTTGAGATGTTGGAGTTTTCTGTAAATTTTAGAGATAAGTGTCTTGTCAAGTATGTCATTGCTGAATATTTTTTCCTAATATGCAGGTTCTCTTTTGACTCTTTTGGAGAAGGCTTTGAAAGCACATAAACATTTAATTTTTAGAATATCCCAATCACCAAGTTTATCTTCTGCTGTTTGTGCATTTTGGGTTATGCTTGATAGTCTATTTATGCCATAAATCAGGGCCCCTAAATATGCCCCTACTTTTTCCTTGAGGTAATTTATACTTTTTAGTTTCACGTTTAAGTCTTTAATCCATGTGGAGTTAGTTTTTGTGTATGGTGTGAGATATGGATCTTATTTCATTTTTCTGCAAATGGATAACCAGTTTTGCCAGCACCATTTGTTAAAGAAACTATCTTTTCCCCATTTAATGGATTTTGGCCCTTTGTCAAAGATCTGCTGACCATAGGTCAATGGATCTATTTCTGGGTTCTCAACTCTATTCCACTGATCTATCTATGTATGTATCTGTCATTGTATCGGTACCAGGCTGTTTTGACTACTGTGGCTGTTTTTGAGATCTGGGAGAGTGACACCCCCTACTTTGTTCATCTTCTTCAATAGTGCTTTACTTATCCAAGGTCTCTTTCTTTTCCATATAAAGTTAGTGATTGCTTTTTCCATATTCTTAAAGAATGTTGATTGGATCTGGATTGGGACTGCATTGAATGTATAGATTGTTTTGGGCAGTATTGACATTTTCACAATGTTCAATCTTCTTATTCATGAGCATGGTATGTTCTTCCATTTATGTAGATCTCTTATGGTTTCTTGAAGTACTATTTTGTAGTTTTCTTTGTATGAATTTTTTTGTGTCCCTGGTAGGATTTCTTCCCAAGTATCTTAATTTTTTTTTTATAGCTATTACAAATGATATTGATTTCCTTATTTCCTTTTCAGAAATCTCTTTGTGGTTTAGAGGAATCCAACTGATTTTTGTATGTTGATCTTGTATCCTGCCACTTTGCTAAATCTCTGAATCAGTTCTTGTAGTTTTCTTGATGAGTGTCTTGGGTTTCTATGTATAAGATCATATCATTAACACACAGGGATAGTTTTAGTTTTTCCCTACCAACTTGGATACCTCTGATTTCCCTTTCTTGCCTTATTGCTCTGGCTAAGACTTCCAATACAATATTGAAAAAAAGTGGTGATAGAGGGCATCCTTCTCTGGTTCCTGTTTGCAAAGGAAATAGTTTCAGTCTCTCTCCATTGAGAATAAGGTTGAATGTTGGTTTTGTATATATGCCCTTTATTATGTCAAGGAATTTCCCTTCTATTCCTGTTTAGCTGAGAGTTTTTATCAGGAATGTGCATTGGATTTTTTTTTTTTTTTTAAAGTTGTGATTTGGGTGAAGATTTACAGAGCAAATTCACTTTCCATACAGCAGTTCACATATACTTTGTCTAATGACATTGACCACAGT
>NW_006939332.1:0-1632 GCF_000298275.1 Orycteropus afer afer | reverse complement strand
GACGAAAGAGGGGGAGGCCTTCAACAAGATGGATTGACACGGTGGCTGTGATGATGGGCTCAAGTATAGCAGGGATTGTGGAGCTGGTGCGGGATCGGGCAGTGTTTCGTTCTGCTGTGCATGGGGTTGCTATGAGTCGGAAATGACTCGACCACACTTAACAACAACAACAACATACAATTAAGTATAATATTGGTTGTATGCTTTTCGGAAATGGTTTTGAACTAATTAAAGAAGTTCCTTTATATTCCTAGTGTGGTAGTTAAGGTTATGTGTCAACTATGCTGGGCCTGGTTTTTAGTGGCTAGGTAGCTGGATGTAGTTATTCACTATGATGAGACTAATAATAAACTCCATGGTGGAAACTGCTGGGAGAGGCTGAGTAGCTGCCTTAGGGATGTGGTCTACTCCCAATATATAAGAAGAAACTTTGAGAAAGGTCTTTGAGCTTTTTGGCATGCTTGGATCCTGCATGTAGCCAAGTCTTCTTTCAGCAGCCTGATAAGTTGCCTGCCTATCTTGGAATAGTTCTTCAACTCAAAATCGAGACATGTAATGCTGCTTGATAATCTTGGGATGTGCTATTTCACTTGTTAACCTTGGGTTTGTCAGCCTTAGCAGCCAACAGCTTCCTGAGTTAAGAGATGTCTGCAATTCCAGTGGGCTGAGAACAAGAGGCAAAACTAAAGCCCTGGGTCCAGGGACCTTCACTCAGCCCCTAGTGCTGGCACTTTGAATTCAGACTTCTAAGCTTCTAAACTGTAAGGGAATAATTCCCTGTTTGTTAAAGCTATACATTTGTGGTATTTCTGTTATAGCAGCACTAGAGAACCAAAACAGAATTTGGTACCAAGAATAGGGTGCTGCTCTGACAGATACCTAAACTGTGGAAACAGAAGTGGAGTGTATTCGTGGACCTGAGATCCCTGTGTTGAGACTTACAGAGAGACTGCCAGCAGGGCAGAAAGACCAGCATGAGACAGAGTGACAGACTTACGAGCCATTGGATGAGAAAGCTGAATGCCTTTGGATATGAGATTCCCTTGTGGAGTGGGTTGCCTTTGGGCACTAATTGGTAGAAGAGATTGTCATGAGATGGAGTAGTTGGTCTGCTGGCCCACAGAGCAGAGAGCTGAGAGCCTTTGGATTGCAAGATTCCTGGCAGAGTGGGTTGCCTTTGGACATTAATTGGAAGAAGCTGAGAGATAAGGAAATGGGAAGCAGAGTTCCTCAATCACAAATGGTAAGATCATGGCCTTTGGGTGTGGAATCACCACCGCCTCCGGGTCTCAAAGAGTCAGACTTCCACTGACTTCACTCTGGAGTGAACTAGTGGTCTGCCATGTTGCTTGATAATCTTGGGACTATGCCGTTTTACTTGTCAACCTTGGGTTTGTCAGCCTTAGCAGCCAGCAGCTATCTCAGTGAAGAGACAACTTCAGTACCAGTGGGCTGGTAAGAAGAGACAAAGCTGAAGCCCAAGGTCCAGGGGCCTTCACTCAACTCCTAAAGCTGGCACTTTGAACTCAGACTTCTAGCCTCCTAAACTAAGAGAATAAATACTTGTTTGTTAAAGGCATACATTTGTGGTATTTCTGTTACAGCAGCACTAGAGCACCAAAACACCTATTT
>NW_006939331.1:0-1576 GCF_000298275.1 Orycteropus afer afer | reverse complement strand
GCAGCTACTCAGCTGCTTGTGGTAGATCCCACCATGGAGTTGATTGCCAGTCTCATCATGGGGAATAACTATCAACAGCTGCCCAGCCATTCAACCAGGCCCAGACAAGTTGACACACAAACTGAACTACCACAAGGAGTGTGTGCAATTTTTTAGTTAGGATGCAAAAATATGGCAAAAAAAACCAGATCATTCATACTACCCATTCTGCAAATATTGAACCAGCATCTGTTTTATGCCAGGACCTATGCTGAGCGCTAAGGATATAATGGGATAGGGAGGGGAGGCAAAACAGACTCAGTCCCTGTCCTCTTGGTGCAGTATGCCATTAATCAAGTAATCATGTGAATTTATGTCAGCTTATGTAACCAATTTGACTGAGAAGTCTCAACAACTTGGGTATAAACATAGAATGGTTTTATTTTTCCAGTAAATGTTTTCAACTCTGCTCTGTCAACCCTCCTTTCTGGATAAGAGGACTCTATAATATCATCTCAGTCCTAGTCTATAATTTGCTGCCCCTTTCAGTTATCAATACAAAATGTTTTTGTTTATTATGATTAAATCCTGTTCATTTTTTAATTTCAATCACTTATTTGATACAAACCTCCCCTTTCTTTCCCAAGTAAATCTGTAACCAGATTTACAAGTTAGATGAGTATAGGTGGAAACTTCCCTGCAGTTTCACCTCTTCTGAGTCTAACGTTCTCAGAGGAGTGAGAAAAAAATATCTGGTTCTGGGACAACTCAGGCTATGCTGATGTTCCCTTTCTCTTGGTCAGCACCATTTGGCAAGTTGCTGCCCACAGACCAAGTGTAGACAATCAGTGTCTGTGGTGGTTAAGTTTGTGTGTCAACTTGGCTAGCCCAGGCTGAGTGGCTGGGCAGCTGGATGTAGTATTCCCCATGATGAGACTGGTAATCAACTTCATGGTGGGATCTACTGGGAGCAGCAGAGTAGCTGCCTTTGGGTATGTGGTCTGCTTTCCATATATAAGAAACAGCTTTGAGAATGGTCTCTAGCTTATGGCATGCTTGAACCCTGCATGTATCCAAGTCATTGTTCAGCAGCCTGCCATGCTCTGCCAACCCTGGGACTTTCAATGGATTTGAATCAATGGCCTGCCATGTGGTTTAGTAATATCAGGACTGTGCCCAAACCACTCCTCCACCGATTTTTTCTTTTTTTCTTTTTCGCTTTCTTTTTCAAGGTGATTAGTTTGCTTGTATTTGTCCATTTCAAACCAACTAATATTATTAATACATTTGTCCTTTTTATTATTATTATTAATCTTCCCTTACCAGGTCCTAGTTTTCAGCATTTTTTTTTCTTTTCCCTGTGCCTGGTTGAAATTCTGCCCCCACCCCCCAATTTAAGGTGTTTCTTTTTTTTCCTTTTCCCACTTTTTTTTTCTCATGACTAACCCCATTCCTTGTTTTTATTTTTGCATTATTCCTGTTTTTTTCTTCATTTATTATTCTCCTTCCCTACATTTTTTTTTCTTCTTAGTGCCCTATCCCCAGATATTGCAGGTTTGATTGTTTTTTCTTCTTTTTTTCCCTTTTCTCTTTTTTT
>NW_006939330.1:0-1637 GCF_000298275.1 Orycteropus afer afer | reverse complement strand
CTTAGGCACTATGCTACCAGAGCTCCTTTCTCTTGTTATATCTCAAAGATTAATTGAGAAAATATATAATTGCAGAAGAATGAATAATGTGTAAGTTGATCAGAAAATCTTTACCAATTGGATAGCCCATCTAAATAAAATACTAAAATGAAAACAAAAACAATAACTTCTCTGCCATTGAATAGATTCCAATTCATAGAAACCCCCATTGGGTTTCCAAGGCTGGAGATCTTTATGAATATTAACATAGCAGACAATGTTTCACTGCTACTCATGAGGTTTTCTCTAGCCAATTCTTTGAGAAGTGGATGGCCTCTTCCTTCTTCCAAGCAGAGCTTCCAAACTAAGATAGATTCCATGGGCAATATGTTGAATGATGCAGGAAACATCAAAAGAAGATGAATGGAATACACAGAATTACTATACCAAAAAGAATAGGTAGATGATCATCCATTTCAGGAGGTGGTATATGATCAAGAACCAATGGTTTTGAAGGAAGAAGTTGAAGCTTCACTGAAGGAATTGGCAAAAACCAAGGCTCCAAGAATTTATAGAATTCCCATTGAGATGTTTCAACAAACAGATGTCACACTGGAAGCATTCACCAGGCTATGTCAAGATATTTGGAAGACAGCTACCTAGCCAACTGACTGGAAGAGACACAGACTTGTACCTACTCCAAAGAAAGGTGATCCCACAGAATGTAGAAATTATAGAACAAAATCATTAGTATCATATGCAAGTAAAATCTTACCGAAGATAATTCAGAAATGGTTGCAGCAATATATTGACAGAGAACTTCCAGAAACGCAAGCTAGATTCAGAAGGGGATGTGGAGTAAGGCATATTATAGCTGACATCAGATGGATCTTGGCTGAAAGCAAAGAATACCAGAAAGACGTTTATTATTTTATTATTTATTATGTTTTATTGACTATGCAAAGGCATTATATGGAGTGGATCATAACAAATTATGGATACCATTGAGAACAATGGGTATTCCAGAACACTTACTTGTATTCATGAGGAACCTATACACAGACTAGGAGGCTGTCTTTTGAAACAGAACAAGGGGATACTGCATGGTTCAAAATCAGGAAGGGTGTGCAGCAGTGTTGGATCATTACACCATACTTATTCAATCTGTATGCTGAGCAAAGAACCTGAGAAACTGGACTATATGAAAAATAATATGGCATCAAGTTTAGAGGAAGGCTCATTAGCAACCTGAGATACACAGATGACACAGCTTTGCTTGCTGAAAGTGAGGAACACTTACTGATGAAGATTAAAGATTACAATATGCAGTACAGATTATATATAAAGAAAAAAATCCTCACAAGTGGACCAATAAGCAGCATCATGATAAATGGAGAAAAGTTTGAAGTTGTCAAAGACCTCACATTGCTTGGTTCTATAATTTATGCCAATGGAAGAAGCAGTCAAGACATCAGAAGGTGTATCACATTGGGCAAATCTGTTGCAAAAGACATCTTTCCAGTATTGAGCAAAGATATCTCCCTGAAGACTAAGATGTGTCTAACACAAGCCATGGTATTTTCAATCATCCCATATGCATGTGAGAGCTGGACAATGAATAAGGAAGACCAAAGAAGAGTTGATGCTTTCGAGTTTTA
>NW_006939329.1:0-1638 GCF_000298275.1 Orycteropus afer afer | reverse complement strand
ATCGGGCAGTGTTTCGTTCTGCTGTGCATGGGGTCGCTATGAGTTGGAAACGACTCGACGGCACTTAACAACAACAACAACAACATAGGTGTTAAGTGTCACTACATGCAACATGCACTGCATGCAGAATAGCAGAGCCAGTAAGGGTGACATTTCTAGAATCAGAATGCTTCAATTCAAATCTTGATTAAAAAACTCAAACATGTTTATGCTCATTCTGAAATAGATAAATAGTTTTATTGTGGGAATTATATGTGATAATTCAGTGTGTTCATTTAACATACAGCTTGGCACATAGTTAGCTTACCCTCCCCTGGGCCCTGGATTACAAATCTACTTTGGAAAGGAGAAGACTGTCACATAAATCTAACAATTCACTTTTTAAGGAATCTCTCTGAGGGAGCACATCACTGCATGGGATGAACTCTGACATGAAAAGGGAGATTCTATATTCTATCATCAATATCCACAGGCCAAATAGGGCATAGCAAAGCCATATGAGATAGCCTTCAGTATATGTGAGATAGATGGCCATGATCCCCACTAACACTGGTACCACAATATTATCTTCAGAAAGCCTTAGGAGAGGTTCTTGGTCAAAAGTTTCTATTTTTTCAGTGAAGCTTAGAGATCACATGTTAAATTACCCTATCTTTATAGGATTACAGCCTCATCTTTTTATTGATTGATAAATTCCTATAAGGAATTCAAAAGAGTTATATTTAGGTACCTTCAACAGGTTGAGAGACAGGTCAAAGAATACACAGACAATATTAAGAAAAACCCAGACAAAAACCCAGAATAATATCAGAAGAAAATACAAGAAAAAAATGACAAAATAAATGAAAAATTAGAAATGACACAAAATCTACAGATAAAAATCCAGAAGATTAATACTTAATTTTCAGAATAGATAACACAGTGAAAGAGCAAAGGAGTAGAACCAAATCAATGGAAGACAGAAGTAATGAGATTGAAGACAAATATATGAATACTTCTTTGGAAAGGGAACAATAAAAAAAAAAAAAAATCAAAACAAAATGAAAAAAGTCTAAGGTTAATGTGGGACACCATCAAAAGGAATAATCTATGAGTAATCAGAATTCCAGGACAGAAAGAGAAAAATAAAACTACCAAGAAAATTTTCCAAGATTTGTTGGAAGAGAATTTCTCCAATAGAATGGAAGATGAGAATATGTCCACTCAGGAAGTCCAATGAACCCAAACAGGATAGACCACAAAAGAAAATCACCAAGACATATCATCATCAAACTCACCAAAACCAATGACAAAAAAAGAATCTTGAAAGTAATATGGAAAAAACAAAAAGTTATCTACAAAGAGAAACCAATAAGATTAAGCTCCAATTTCTCAGCAGAAACCATACAGGTGAGAAGGCAATGGGATTATATACATAAAACCCTGAAAGAGAAAACTTTCCAACCAAGGTTTATATGTTGTTGTTGTTGTTAAGTGCCGTCGAGTCGTTTCCGACTCATAGCGACCCCATGCACAGCAGAACGAAACACTGCCCGATCCTGCACCAGCCCTACAATCCCTGCTATACTCGAGCCCATCATCACAGCCACCATATTAATCCATCTCCTTGAAGGCCTCCCCCTCTTTCGTCGACCCTCC
>NW_006939328.1:0-1638 GCF_000298275.1 Orycteropus afer afer | reverse complement strand
TTATGGCACGCTTGGACCCTGCATGTAGCCATGTTGTTGTTCAGCAGCCTGCTGTGCTCTGCTGACCTTGGGACTTACAATGGACTTGAATTAATGGCCTGCCATGTGGTTTGGTAACATCAGGACTGTGCCATTTTATTTGTTGACCTTAAGCTTGTTAGCCTCAGCAGCCAGGAGCTGCTTGAGTGAAGAGATGCCTTTGGTTTCAGCGGGCTGGGAGCAAGAAGCAGAGCTAAAGCCCAAGGTCAAGGAGTTTAGGGCCTGGCACTTTGAACCCAGACTCTTGGCCTCCCAAGCAGTAAGAGAATACACTCTTGTTTATTAAGGCCATCCCATTTGTGGTATATTATTGCCAGAGCGGCACTACCTAACCAGAACATCATCTTTTTCATTTTTTAGCTTCTTTTTGTTTTAGGTATGTCTCTTTTTGACAGGGTTTTGATGAGTCATGTTTTCATATCCATTCTGCTACTCTCTGTTTTTTTTTTTTTTCTTTTTGTTTGGCTGGGGAGGAGGTTTTTTTTTTTTTAATTATATATGCATTTTCTGTGCTAAGTTCATTTCGTTAATGGATTTTCTAATCATTTCCTTCTTTGCTATTGTTTTAGTGTTGCGGTGTGGTAAATTACCTGGTATGGCTTTTCTAGCCATAAGTCTTTATAAACTCTGTGATGGAATTTGCTGTGAGCAACTGAGGAACTCATGATTGTAAAAGTTATCCACCTGGGGTATTTCTGTTGAGAGTGGCACAAAGCCATGTTCTGGAAAGTTCACTCTCTCTCAGGTGCTTAGTATTCTGATGTTATGATTGGCTAGTTTGGTCACTCTGCCAGGCTCAAAAGGAGGCTTCCTAAAGGCAGAAGTCTCTCTCTGACTACTGGGTGAAAAGGACATACTGCTGAGAAGAAATGCACTCCTGAAAGAGACACACACTGCTGGGAAAGAGATGCAAGAGGCACGCATTGCTTAAAGAAACACCAAGGGACACTCACTGTTGGGAGAGAGACTGTGAGAGACTGTTGGGTGAGAGACGGTGGACTGAGAGAGACTGAGTGTTTTTCCTGAACTTGAATTGTGATCTGGTGCTTCCTTAATAAACCCTATAAATAAATCTGTGAGTTCTGTGTGGCCACTGCAGAGAATTATCGAACCCAAGAGAGAGGTGGTGGGTGCTTTGGGAGGAAAGGTTGGTGAAAGGGCTTGAGGGAGCAGCATGTCTGGCCTCGCAGGAATGGGCCTTGGGTTACTGATAGTGATTCTGTCTTTGTCTTGTGGTGTTAGAGGAGGTCAGGAAATGTAACCTCCTTTCCCTTTTAGAAAGTGTTTATCGAGACTTTACGATTTTCTTATTTTTTTATTCTGGTGAGGTTTATTAATTTTCTTTGAGGTTACCCTATAATTTATTATTATCTTCCCAACTTTAAAGCAATCTGTTCTATTTTTATATTGTCTTGATTTCCTCTTCATGTCAAAGTTCTGTAACTGCATCATTTATTGCTTCTTTTTGCTTTGTAGTTATCTTAATTTACAAATTGATATCTCTGGTTCCCTATTGTCAGTCTTGTAGGTTTATTTTATTTTTGACATTTCTATGTCTGGATTGATTTCCAGGTGAGGTTGTCATGTGTCTTAATCTCC
>NW_006939327.1:0-1639 GCF_000298275.1 Orycteropus afer afer | reverse complement strand
GGAAGGTTGGGCAATCCTACTTCCGTAGTGATACTGCCTCGGAAACCCAAGGAGGGGTCTCTATGAGTCGGGGCCGACTCAACGGCACATAACAAAGTATGTTCCATTTTACTCCTTAAGTTAAGCCCTGCTGCTTCCTTCCCAGAGAACCTTTCTCCTTATTAGCCAGTGTCTTTTACTTCAGCTCTACTCACACAAAGCCATTATGCAAAATTGTTCCGAGCAGTTTTCATGTTATCAGTCCACATCCTCCAATGACTTTACAACCCCTTTCATGTTATGAAATGGAACCTTCCCCTAGAAACCTACTCATTCTCCAATAATCACGTTTCCTCAGTATGCTGCAGTGTATCATGTTCATCTCTTTTTCTCCTAGGAACAAGTCTCTGTCTTTACTAAAACCCCCCTAAAAGTGTTGCTCACATCCAGCCAATTTCAGGAACCTATTCCCAACTATGGCAGCCTTCACCAATTCCCCTTCTCCTCAACCAACTAATCACACTTCCCGCCTATGGGCTGCCACTGCAATAGACTTAAATACCTTCAGGGATACATCCAAATCATACTGCTTCTGAATTTTCACAAGGTCTGGCACAGTACTCAGCAAAGCCATGGAACACCAAGAAACAGTTTAGACATAGGATATGTCAATTAAAATGCTCTGAAAAATACAACAGGGGGCTCATATTTTGAAGAAATTACAATTAAGTAATATTTTGGAAAATTAAAAATGGTTATTTGATGCAAAAAGTTTGTAACAGCAGAACTGTATAAATAAAAATACAGAAGTCTTCAATTTCTCACACCCAGATGCCAGAGGTTAACAGTTTCATTAACAATTTCTACATTTTCAAAACAGAACAAACACACATATAAGCACAGGTGAGGAAAAGTAAATATTTTGATATATACAGAGAGATGGATCTTTGCATATACTCTTTGCACCCTGCTTTTGTATATTTAAATATCAGCACACAAAGAATTTTATCTCTGCTGGCATAGTGCCTAAGGCATTTGACTGCTAACCAGAAGGCTGGCAGTTCAAACCCACCAGCCACTCCTTGGAAGGAAGGTTGGGCAATCTACTTCCATAGTAATACCATCTCAGAAACCCAAGGAGGGGTCTCTATAAGTCAAAATCAACTTGATGGTGGTGAATTTGGTTTTTGGTTTGATAATATGCTCTCTGGACTATCCTTATACCTCCACGTTTCTTTCACTGGTGTTACCCTCCAATAAATTTTTGTACTTCTAACCTCATCTTAAAGCCTTCTTCCTACAAAATCCAGTTGGCGAAAAGTCTATATAGTATTCTTTGAATTTTTATGTTTACTTCTAATTTTTTTCTTGCTATTAGTGTTTATTTCACTGTAAGTTTGTCTGATATAATGAAAACATTGGAAATTAACATTCATATATTGTTATTTAAAAACAAAAAATAAAATGAAGAACAAAAGACAAAGTATATCCATTTGGAGAGGAAATTATAGGATGGGAATTGATTTTGAAAAGCACAAGATTTATTCAAATTCTGAGCAATAAAAAACCTGAATCCTGTAGGATTTGGACCCTGGCATCTTTAAAAGTGAATGATGAAAGTTCATAAAATAGATTAATTTTTAAACAATTTGATTTCATT
>NW_006939326.1:0-1640 GCF_000298275.1 Orycteropus afer afer | reverse complement strand
AAGTGGTCTTTTTTGCCTCTTCTTGTTCTGGAATTCCAATGAATCTTAGATATTTTTTTCTCATGTCATTGCATATAATTCTTAGGTTCTCTTCATTTCTCTTAAATCTTTGTTCTAATTTTTCTTCATACAGGCTAGTGTCCAGGGATTTGTCTTCTAGTTGGGATATGCGTTCTTCAGCTGGTTCTCAACTACTCTTTTGTGCTTCTGCTGTGTTGTGTAATTCTGTCATTTTGGTACTCATCTTCTGCATTTCGGTAGTCATCTTCTGCATTTCTAACTGCTGTTTTTGTATGAGTTCTGATTGTGCATTAATCTTATTATTCTCGTCCTGAATGGTTCTCTTGAGTTCCTCCAAGGAACTGTCTGTGTTCTCCTTGTTTCTGTTTGGGGTTTCCTTAGGCTCTTGTATAGCTCTATAAACATATCTTCTAACTTCCTTCTCAGGTAATTCTATTGCTTCCTCTTCCTCCATATATAATGAGACCTTTGTTTGTGGTTTTGCTTCTAATGCCTTGTCCTGTTTTTATTTTATTTTATTTTTTATTTGAGGTTGCCTGTTGTTTCCTAGACATTTTGAGGTTGTATTTAACTGTTGGTTACATGTTGATTTGTTTTGTCTTGGTTTTATGGTTTAATATTTTGAAAAGGTGAAGCTGGTGTATTTTATCTTATTTAGTTATCAATTCAGGTATGCTGGGTTGCTCTGCAGTTTTCTTTGTGATGGTGGAATCACTGTGTGGAATATGAATATGGGTTTCTGTTTGTCATAAAGAGGGTTTAGAGTTCGAACCAGGAGGTTTTATGTTGGATGAATGTGGTTTCTTCTATTGGATGAGTGAAGTTATCGGCGGAGAAGGTGGGAGTGGAAGAAGGAAAGCTTGCTGTTGCTAGGGGTAGTTTCTAAGGGTTTGAGCGGGCTGCTACTAATGATGTTGTACTGTTATTTACAGGCCCATGGCTCAATTTCAGGAAAGACACCAGTTGTTAGGGGGTTGCCACTTTCTGCCAGGCTCAGACACATGCAAAAACCCTGCTCCTGAGGTCGCTTGGTGCCAAAAAGCCAACCCAAGGTAACTTCCCAGCTCCACGATCCCCTGTGGGTGTTTCTCTCTCCAGCCCGCCTGCCCGCGGCACTAGCCCAACCCGCCCAGACTGCGATTGGCTTGGGAGTTTGTGAGTCTGCCCAATTACGGCACCAAAGATGCACTTGGTTTCAGCTGTGCTGGAGTTGGGAGAGTGCCTGCTAGTAATTTGTGGTCCCTATATTAGTGATAAAGTCAGGCACAGACCTCTCAGTGTCACTAAGCTGACCCAAGCCTATTCAGTGACCCACTGAGGGGGGGGTGCAAGCTCACCCTCCTGTAGCACCAGTGGGCTCTCTGCTTGGGATTCAGTGGTGCTGGATGTGCCTGTTTGCACCTAGCCAACCCAAGTTTCCGATAAAATCAGGTGCTGAAAGTAGATCCTTGGGGTGTTTGCTGGTATGCTGGTGTGGTCACTGGTATGCTGATATGGAGTGTCTTCTGCCTTGATCCAGGGAGGTCTTGGATGGCCATTCTCACCTGCCGGTTGCTCCCCCAGGGAAATCTCTAATGGCCTTTCTCAGCTGCCTGTCCACATTTCACAGGGTAGATCTT
>NW_006939325.1:0-1640 GCF_000298275.1 Orycteropus afer afer | reverse complement strand
TTTTATCAAATGCCTTTTCTGCATCAATTGATATGATCATGTGGTTCTTCTCCTTTGTTTTATTTATGTGGTGGATGACGTTGATTGTTTTCTAATGTTGAACCATCCTTGCATATCTGATATGAACCCCACTTGGTTATAATGAATGATTTTCTGGATATGTTGTTGGAGTCTATTGGCTAGGATTTTGTTGAAGATTTTTGCATCCATATTCAGGAGGCATATTGGTCTGTAGTTTTCCTTTTGAGTGATGTCTTTGCCTGTTTTTGGTATCAAGGTTATTCTTGCTTCATAAAATGAGTTAGGAAGGATTCCATCCTTTTCTGTGTTTTAGAATAGTTTGAGTAGGATTGGTGTCAGTTCTCTGAATGTTTGGTAGAATTCTCTGGTGAAATCGTCTGGGCCAGGACTTTTTCTAGTTGGTAATTTTTTGATGACCTGTTCAATTTCTTCTTTTGTTATGGGCCTGTTCAACTTTTCCACATCAGTCTGTGTTAGTTTAGGTAAGCGGTGTGTTTCCAGAAATCTGTCCATTTCTTCCAGATTTTCAAATTTGTTGTAGTACAGTTCTTCATAGCATCCTGATATTATCCTTTTTATTTCAGTTGGTTCTGTTGTGATGTCACTTGTTTCATTTGTTATTTGTGTTATTTGTATTCTCTTCCTCTTTTCCTTTGTTAAATTTGCCAGTGGTTTGTCAGTGTTATTAATCTTTTCAAAAAACCAACTTCTGGTCTTGTTGATTTTCTCTATTGTCTTTCTATTTTCTGTTTCATTGATTTCTGCTCAAATCTTTATTATTTCCTTTCTTCTGGTGACTGTAGGTTTTTCTTGCTATTCTTTTTCTAATTGTTGGAGATATTGGGTTAAGGTGTTGTTTTTGGCTCTTTCTTCTTTTTTGATATGTGCATTTATTGCTATAAATTGGCCTCTGATCACTGCTTTTGCTATGTCCCAAAAATATTGGTATGTGGTGTTTCTCGTTTGATTCAAGGAATTTTTCAATATCACTTTTTATTTCTTCTCTTACCCAGTCTTTCTTAAGGAGGATGTTTTTCTGTTTCCATGTGTTTACTCTTTTTCCATTGATCTTTCTATTGTTGATTTCTAATTTGATAGCATTGTGATCTGAGAAGATGCTTTGCAGTATTTCAATGTTTTAAATATATTAAGTCTTGCTTTGTGGCCTAACATATGGTCTATCATGGAAAATGGTCCCTGTGCACTGGAAAATAATGTATATTGTGCTGTTGTTGGGTGAAGTGCTCTGTAGATGTCTATAAAGTCAAGTTGGTGGATTGTATTGTTTAGCTCTTCTGGGTCTTTGTTGAGTTTCTTTCCAGTTGTTCTATCTTTCATTGAGAGTGATGTATTAAAGTCTCCCACTATGACTGTGGAGTCATCTATTTGCCTTTTCATCTCTTTTAAAGTCTGATTTATGTATTTTGGGGCTCTTTCATTGGTCCATAGATATTTATTATGGACCATAGATATATCTTCTTGTTCAATTGATCTTTTAATCATTATATAATGTCCTTGTCTTGCATGGTGGCTTTTGTCTTAAAGTCAATTTGATCAGAAATTAATATTGCCACTCCTGCTCTCTTACAGTTGCCATTTGCTTGATATATCTTTTTCCA
>NW_006939324.1:0-1610 GCF_000298275.1 Orycteropus afer afer | reverse complement strand
ATATATATATGTAGTTAAATTGTGCATCAACTTGGCTGAGCCTGATTGTGAGTGGCTGGGCAGTCAAATGTAGTTATTTCCCATGATGAGATTGGTAATCAGCTCCATGTTGGTATCTATTGGAGCAGCTGTGTTGCTAACTTAGGGATATGGCCTGCTTCCAGTGTATAAGAATCATTGAGAAAGGTCTCTGGCACTATTTGGCATACTTGGACCCTTCATAGAGCTGAGTCTTCATTCAGCAGGCTTCCATGTTGTCTGCCAATTTTAGGATTGCTACTGGACTTGAACTAGTGGCCTGCCATGTTGTATGATAATCTTGTGTCATTTCACTTGTCGACCTTGGGCTTGCTAGCTTCAGCAGCCAGCAGGTGCCTAAGCAAAGAGATGCCTCCAACTCACTGGGATGAAAGCAAGAGGCAAAACTGAAGTCCAGGCTCAAGAGGCTCTCACCTAGCCCCCAGAGCTGGCACTTTGAACCAGGATTTCTAGCCTCCTAAACTGTAAGAGAATAAATCCTTGGTTAAAGCCATCCATTTATGGTATGTCTGTTAAACCAGCATAAGAGAATCCAAACATATACACCAAAACCAAACCAAACTCACTACCGTCAAGTTGTTTCCAACTCAACAACCCCTCTTTGGGTTTCTGAGTTGGTATCTCTATGGAAGTAGATTGTCCAATCTTCCTTCTGAGGAGTGGGTGGTGGCTTTGAACCACCAGCCTTCTGGAGATTGGGACCACAGATGAATATGTGGTCAAACATTGCTTGGATGCCTGAATGGATGATATGTGGTACATGACTGTATGTATGTATGTGTGTGTGTGTGTGTGTGTGCACATATACAGTATACACATGTACTACTGTCAATTGTTAAATATTGTTGTTCCTGTTGTTATGTGCCGTCGAGTTGGCCCTGACTCATAGCGATTCCTCCTTGGCTTTCTGAGGCAGTATCACTATGGAAGTAGATTGCCCAACCTTCCTTCTGAAGAGAGGCTGGTAGGTTTGAATCACCAGGCTTTTGGTTAGCAGTCAAGTGCCTTAGGCACTATGCCACCAGAGTTCCCTGTTAAATATTAGTGAAATTTAATGTATTTTACTTTTTAATGAGTATAAATATAAACAGAAGACCTTATATTGTTTTTTACGTTCTACTCTAGAAATCACAAATCTACCCTTCCATCTTGGTCTCATCATTGCTTTAAGTTTCTCAGTTAACTCCCTATCTAAGCCTCTTCTACCTGCACAAAGGTTACACTGAGATCTTGGCTTCTTCTTTTTTCCTTTTCCTTTTGCCTGAGTATTTCAAACATCTAAGTCAGCGGGGCTGTATCCCACATTCCACAGTAAGAACAACTAGGAAACATATATATCATATAATCAAACCTGAGCATTGTAAAGCTTAAAGGTTGAAGTTGGGCCAGTTTTTCTTTGCTTTCTAGATGTTGCGAACTGAAAGTTTAGTTCCTTAATACTGTTGTTGTTGTTATTTGCCGTCGAGTCAGCCCTGCCTCATAGCGACCCCTCCTTGGGTTTTCGCGGCAGTATCACTATGGAAGTAGGATTGCCCAACCTTCCTTCCGAGGAGTGGCTGGTGGGTTTGAAC
>NW_006939323.1:0-1641 GCF_000298275.1 Orycteropus afer afer | reverse complement strand
CCACTCCTCGGAAGGAAGGTTGGGCAATCCTACTTCCGTAGTGATACTGCCTCGGAAACCCAAGGAGGGGTCACTATGATTCAGGGGCTGACTCGATGGCAAAACAACAACAACAACAACAGTGATTGAGGTTTAAAGCACTCATCCCAGGTGAATGGCCTGATGAGTTCTCACACAGGTCCACCTCTGTGTGATCCCAAGTCAGGTTCTTTCTGCTTGGCAATGCCTGTTCCCTGCTCTGATTTCTCACCTCAGTTGGTTTTCTCATTCTTACATTTCACATCAGGGAATACTAAGTTCAAGCCCTTTGGTGTCTGGCTATGCATGCAGCTGCATTGCAGTGAGTTGCTTGGTGTGACCCTTCTGGCCATCACCCCCCATTGTTTGATGTGCTGTAAATCCTAGCCACTAGGCCTGTGATTATGGTCTCGTTTTAGGATAAGTTGCCTGTTATGCTAATGGGGCAGGATTAGGGTGGGATGTATCTGGCTGTTGTTGTTGTTGGTGCCATGGAGTCATCTTCGACTCATAGCAACACTATGCACAGCAAAATGAAACACCCTCTGGTCCCACACCAGCTCTGCAATCCCTGCTATACTTGAACCCATCGCCTCCCTTTAGCATCTGTTGTAAGGTTGGTCTGGTTTTAACAAATTCTCTTAATTTCTGCTTATCTGGGAATGTCCTGATTTCATCATCATATTTGAGGGACAATCTTGCTGGTTTTCTCTGTGTTTACTTTGATCTGTCTCTCAATTCATTGAAGATATCTAAATATAATTCTTTTGAATTCCTTATCAGGGAGTCCCTATGCTGTGTCTTCTTCAGGGATGTGTTTTGGGTCTGTATCCAGTTCTTTGTTTCTCCTGCTTTATCTTGCTTCTTTGTGTAGACTGTGATGCTCTGTTGTCTCCAAGGCATTGTGACATTTTTGTGTTTATATTTATTGGTGATTGTATGTTGGAGTGACTTGCCCACAATTTTTGTTTTGTTTTGTTTTGTTCGTATGTTATCTATGCTAGCAGGGTACTGTGCTCCTCTATTCACTAGTTGACAGCACTTATACACTCACAACCTGTCTCCTTTCCTGTTGTCAGCCTCTTGTATGTCCCTGCTGACCTTGGCAAACAAAGCCTATTCTTAGGTCCCTGAAATCCAAATGAGAATGCTGCCACTTTAAAATCCAAAATGGCTGCCACTTGTAAAGGTTCAAAATGGCCATGCCCTCAGTCACTTTAAATATCCAAAATGGCTGCCACATGTAAATAGTCAAAATGGCTGTGCCCTCCAGACAGCAGAAAGTTAACAGCTCAAGTTTTCTCCCTTCTTGCTGTTTCCCTTCCTAGTCATAGGCCACTAGGGTAGCTGACAGTCCACAGCTCTGACCATCTCTGTACTCACTGTTTTTCCACTAGTTGGTGCCTAATCCACTTCTATATAGTTCCTTTCAAAGTTCAGGGCTCTAGGATTATCTTCTGTATCTCTGTCAATTGGTTTTTCTTTTCTTTGTTGAAGAGGGTCTGTGTTGCTTGTCTGCCTATTCCTCCATCTTACCAGAAGTCCTTCCGGTCTTTATTTATTTATTTTTTTAATGCATTTTATTGGAATATAATTTATGTATAATGAAATATATAAAACTAA
>NW_006939322.1:0-1642 GCF_000298275.1 Orycteropus afer afer | reverse complement strand
CCTTCCGAGGAGTGGCTGGTGGGTTTGAACTGCCAACCTTCTGGTTAGCAGTCAAGTGCCTTAGCCACTATGCTACCAGAGCTCCCGGTCTGATATTAGTCATTTACATTGTAGTACAAACAAACTTTAACTTAAATGTATTTTTTCCCAGCAATGTTGAGACTTGCAGCTATGATTATTAATTGATAGAATGTTATTAGCAACATCTATTTATTTACAGGATCAGGAACCCTGAATCTAGCCATAACTTTGTGTCTGTATGACCTCCACCAGCTCACTCTAATTTTCTGGGCCCACTTGTGAAATGAAGAGGTTGGACTGAATGATCTCTTGGGTCTCTGTGACTCCAGCTTTCTCAAACTCTCTGAGGCAAATGTGGACAGTGCCTGGTGAACAGTCCCCCACCCCATCACATCCAGGGGCAGGGGTGCAAAGGTCCACCCCCAGCCTCCGTCACCACCCCACCCTCAGCCTCCACACCACAAATGCTTCTCCTGCTCCTCTCACCCAGGCAGGTTGCCTCCAATGAGGATTCTCCCCAAGGGATACTCTTTTCCATTTGCCGCCACCGGGGGGCTGACCTCTAGGTTCCCAAAAGAGTCTAGACCACTCACGGACTTGTCTCGTGGTTCCCGAGTCACGTAGCCAAAATCTGGACCCTGGTGGGGAAATTGAGTTCAGGGAGAGCATGAGCCAGCTTGCTGGTTAAAGGCAGGACAGAGGTAGTCTACCCATTCCTCTGATGGGGAAGCTGAGTCAAAGTCAGGGATCTGGCCTAGTTAGTATACTGTGCACACACAGGAGTCAAAATTGGTGAGTGCTCAGGCCCTGCTGCCTTAGCCGGGCCAGTGTTATTCTCCAGGGTCACCTGTTACTCCTGCACTCCCTATTAGATTCATAGCCCAAGGCCATGGCCACACCAGCCTCACTCCCTTACCCTCTGCACTGCCTTCCTGCCAAGTCAAGCCCAAGGATGGATATCAGTCTGCTCTAGAGTGGCCTGTCCCTGGGCACTGGAGGCTGGTGATGCCCCTCTGAGCCTGTCTTCCTACTCAGGAAAAGGAGAGAACTCCCCAGGGCCATCTCCTAGAAGGAACTTAGCCAACATCAAGGACCAGGTAAGAGCTCCTAACACCTGTGTGGTTCAGCAGGGGTTTGGAGGGGCCTCCATCCTCTGTGGCACCAGGGAGTCTCCCCTCTTTCCTCAGGAGGGTCCCGGTCGGCATCATCATCTTCATTGCTCTCCTTATCATTATCAGTAATACCACCAGTAATGATACCAGCTGGTGGTGTTGGGTGTTCCCTCTGTGGCAGGCACTGTGACAGTGCTTTCTGTGGGTGATCTGATAAAAGCCTCAGCAACATCCTGTGAGGCTGGAACTAAAGTATCACTTTTACTGAGGAGGAAACTGAGGCTCAGAGAGGGGAAGCAACTCATGCAAGTTCACTGTCTTAGTCTGGGTTCTTCAGAGGGACAAAGCCAGTGAAATGTGTGTATGTATGTGTGTGTGTGTGTGTGTGTATATATATATATACATTAAACAAAAAAACAAAAACAAAACTCACTGCCATCAAGTCGTTGACTCATAGTGACCCCTCCTTGGATTTCCGAGGCAGTATCTCTAGGAAGTAGATTGCCCAA
>NW_006939321.1:0-1582 GCF_000298275.1 Orycteropus afer afer | reverse complement strand
TTACTTATTGGTCCAGTTGTGAGGATTTTTATTTTCTTTATGTTGAGCTTTAATCCACACTGAAGGCTGTAGTCTTTGACTTTCATCAGTAAATGCTTCAAGTCACTTCACTTTCAGCAAGCAAGGTTATATCATCTGCATATCACAGATTATTAATGAGTCTTCCTATTCCAATTTTGAGGCCACATTTTTCTGCATATACTTCAGCTTCTTGGATTATTTGCTCAGCATACACATTGAATAAATATGGTGAATGGATACAACCCTGACACACACCCTCCCTGATTTTAAACCATGCAGTATCCCCTTGTTCTGTTCAAACAACTGCCTCTTGGTCTATGTACAGGTTCTAAATGAGCACAATGTAGTCTTTTGGAAGTCTCATTCTTCATAATTTTATCCATAATGTTTTATTATCCACACAGTCAAAGGCCTTTGGATCGTCAAGAAAATGACTAATAAACACCTTTCTAGTATTCTCTGCTTTCAGCCAAGATCCATCTGACATCAGATGGATCCTTCCACACCCTCTTCTGATCCCAGCTTGAATTTCTGGAGATTCCCTGTAGAGGTACTGCTGCAACCATTTTTGAGTTATCTTCAGCAAAATTTTACTTGTGTGTGATAGTAATATTGTTCAATTATTTCCACATATTTCATTGCATCATTTTACTTTGGAATAGGCACAAATATGGATCTCTAGCAGTTGGCTGGACAAGTAGCTGTCTTCCAAATTTCTTGGTATAGATGAGTGAGCACTTCGAGCAGTGCATCCATTTGTTGAAACATCACAATGGCTGTTCCATCAATTCCTGAAGACTTATTTTCACCAATGCTTTCAGTGCAGCTTAGACTTCTTTCAATACCATTGGTTTGATCATATGCTACCTCCTGAAATGGTCGAATGTTGGCCAATGTTTTTAGTACAGTGACTTTGTGTGTTCCTTCCATCTTCTTTTGATGCTTCCTGCATTGTTCAATAATTTTCCCATAGTATCCTTAACTGTCATGGAAGCAAGACTGGGCAAGCTACTTCTGTAAAGATTTACCACCTCAGAAACCCAATGGGGGTCACTATGAGTCAGAATCAACTCGATGGCAGTGGGTTTGGGTTTTTTTTCTTTTATTCTTAAATATTGCAACTTGACTGAATTTTTTCTTCAGTTTTTTTCAGCTTGAAAAATGTCTAACACGTTCTTCCCTTTTGTTTTCTAACTGCAGGTCTTTTCACATTTCATTATAATACTTCGTTTTTTCTTTTCAAGCTGCCCTTTGCAATCTTCTGTTCAGTTCTTTTATTTCATCATTTCTTCCATTCACCTTAGCTATTTACATTCCAGCACAAGTTTTAGAGTCTCTTCTGACGTTCATTTTGGTCTTTTCTTTCTTTTCTGCCTTTTTAATAGACTTTTGGTTTCTTCACGTATGATGTCCTTGATATTATCCCAGAACTTATCTCATTTTGAGAAATTAGTATTCAATGAATCAAACTTATTCTTGAAATAGTCTCTAAATTCAGGTAAGGTGTATTCAAGTTTGTGCTTTGGCTCTCATGGACTTGTTTTATTTTCTTCAGCTTCAA
>NW_006939320.1:0-1639 GCF_000298275.1 Orycteropus afer afer | reverse complement strand
CAACCTTCCTTCTGAGGAGTGGCTGGTGGGTTTGAACCGCCAGCCGTCTGGTTAGCAGGCAAGTGTCTTAGCCACTATGCTACCAGAGCTCCCGCTTTGCAATAATACAGAGTTGTATTTTGCTTGTTGCTTTTGATTTTGTGTTTTTTAACTTTGCAACATAAGTGAGAACATTAGGTTAAGGAGCCTTGTCATTTTCCTATTCAGAGCAGTCATATCAACAATACCTGGAATTCACACTTTGGTAGATAATGACAAGAAATACAACAGCCCGTTAGTAAACAAGCAAATCATTTGATGGCAATGCCTGATTTCATCAAAACATTCTGCTTCTCTCCCATCTGAACCCACACAAGGAATGAACTGATCCAACTGGAAAAAAATATTTGCTTTATCTTTACCACATCTATTTACTTTTAGGAACTGTTAACAGAGAAGTTGGAAAGAACAAAAACACTTGAAGTCCTGAACTGCCTTCTATGTCTCTGGCAACAGGTAGGAATGCCAGTGGCCTGGAGGTATTTCCACAGGGCCTGTTCTCCAGCAGTTTCTGAAGTCCTTTGCCCTCATCTTTAGGGTGGAGAACTGAACTGTTTGTGTGCCAGGTTCCAGGAAGTGCAGAACTGGAATTAGAAAAAACAAGTCAGCCATTTAACCCTGCCTAGCATGAGGTCAGGAGCTCTGGTGGTGTAGTGCCTAAAGGCATTTGACTGCTAACCAGAAGGCTGGTGGCTCAACCCCCCCAGCCACTCCTCGGAAGGAAGGTTGGGCAATCTACTTCCGTAGTGATACAGCCTCGGAAACCCAAGGAGGGGTCGCTATGAGTTGGATTCGACTTGATGGCAGTGAGTTTTTTTTTTTTAAATCTAGAACCATAAATCTAGCATGTATATGCAGGACTGGCTACATAATGCCCGTCCCCTTGCTCAAAAACATTAAGAACTTCAAGATGGCTATAGCAGAGCACTAAATCAAACATGGGGCCCTTGCTCCTGCACAGGTTATGCACCCATAAAGTCAGGACTGCATTTATAGATAGGACTAAATCTTCCTAATCCTGTAACTTTCTGGTAATGTCTTTTTAAAAAATTTTGCAGAAATCTTTGAAATTACCCCTTTCTGTGGCTCTTTTCTCCTTTCCCTTGAAGAAGTTGTTGTTAGCTGTCATCAAGTTGCCCCTGACTCATGGTGACCCCATGAACAATGGCATGAAGTCCTCCCCTGTCCTACGCCATCCCCATGATGGGCTGAAGAATGTGTATTGTACATTATGATCTGTAGTCTGTTTATTGGCCGATTTTCAGAAGTAGATTACTGTGCTTTTTTTCCTAACCCATCTCTGACCAGAAGCTCTACTAAAACCTGTTCAGCATCCTAGTCACATTCAGGACTCCACTGACAGACAGGGGTTGCTGCCAGTGAGGCGCAACGGTCGGGAATCAAACCATGGCAAGAATTCCACCATTGAGCCACCACTGCCCCATTGTAAAGAAAGGCCCCTGGAAGGGTCACAAAGAGCCTACATTCTTCTCTTCCTCCCTGCTTCGCAATAATGTTGTTGTTGTTGTTGTTATGTGCCGTCGAGTCGGCCCCGACTCATAGCGACCCCTCCTTGGGTTTCCAAGGCAGTATCACTACG
>NW_006939319.1:0-1643 GCF_000298275.1 Orycteropus afer afer | reverse complement strand
CTTCATAAAGGGTTCCAACATAAAAAATGATAAACAAAACACTACTCGGAGGGCACATAACAACAACAACAACACCTGTCAGAAGGTTTAAGTACCTTCCTCCTAGTTGCTAGTTTTCCTATCATGTGATTTTAAATAAATACTTAACTAATTCATCTGAAATTTATTTTAATGATATCTGAAGGTCTTCACCTTCAGATATCATTAAAGATTATTAAAACTAGCTAGCCAGTTTTCCAACATTTATTTATTAAGCTGGTTTCCTGTGTGTTTATCTTCTATGTAATAAAATATAAGCTCTAGAAACTGTTCATCACTGTATTCCCAGTGTCTAATGATGCCTGGCACACAGCTGGTGCTCAGTAAGTGTTTGTTGAACAATCAGTGAATGATAAATGCGGTCTATTTCTGGGCTATATAGTCTCTTCCATTAAAATCTGTCATCATCATTATTGAAGTTTTTTTTTTTTTTAATATAGATTTGATTTTACCCTCTATGGATAAAGTATGTTATATGCATGTGCTAAAAAGCTATGTACACTCTGTATCTATTACTATGTTTTAATATCTTGATTCTTCTCTGTCATAGCTAATTTAAATATTATTTAAAAAAATTTTTTTAATTTTTTTCCTTTACATACCCTCACTGCATTAAATGGCACCACCATCTCCTCCACACCAGAAACCTAGCCCAGGAATCATCCTTGATCTGTCCCTCTTCCTTACCACTTACTTCCAATCAATCAGCAAGTCCTGTGAATTCTCCGGAATATATTTCAAACTTGTTTACATCTCTCCATCTCCATGCCCCCCAAATCAAACCAAACCAAACCCACTGCCACTGAGTCAATTCTGACTCATAGCAACCCTCTAGGATAGAGTAGAGTTCCCAAGGCTGTAAATCTTTACAGGAGCAGACTGCCATCTCTCACCCATGGAGCAGCTAGTGAGTTAGAAATGGTGACCTTTTAGTTAGCAGCTACGTGCTTTAACCACTGTGCCATCAGGGCTCCTCCTATGCCACCAACCTACTCTAAATCATTCTCAGCTGTCACATGGACTACTGCAACAACTCTCTACATCCACTCAAGGCCCTACAACAGTCAAAGTAATATTACTAAAAATTATGTTTCATCATGACAGTCCCTAAAATACTTTAATAGCTTTCCATTGCTTCTATGAAAAAGATCCTAATTTTTATCATACCCAACAAGACCCCCAGGAACTGGCCCCTGTCCTCAGTCTCATCTCTAGCAATTTTCACCATTTTTTAGAAAAACTTTTTATTGTGATTTGGGTGCACATTTACAAAGCAGATTTGTTTTACTCTCAACAGTTCATGCACATTTGGTTTCACTGCCCTGATTACAATCCCCAACCATAAAAAGCTCCTCCCATCTCCTCCCCTGTGACTATTTTAACCCTAACTTCTTGACTCAGGCCATGCTAACTCTTCTTTGTTGCCACCTCTATCTTCTTCCGTACCTTCCTGTCTTAGATACAATGACATATTAAAACATAAATAACAGCTTGGAAACACTATTTACGATGAATGGTAAATGATTACCATCTTTAACTTCATAAAGGGTTCCAACATAAAAAATGATAAACAAAACACTACTCAGAGGGCACATAACAACAAC
>NW_006939318.1:0-1583 GCF_000298275.1 Orycteropus afer afer | reverse complement strand
AGCAGTATATTGACAGAGAACTCCCAGAGGTGCAGGCTGGATTCAGAAGAGGACATGGAATGAGGGATATCATTGCTGATGTCAGATGGATCTTGGCTCAAAGTAAAAAAATACCAGAAATATGTTTACTAGTGTTTTATTGACTATGCAAAGGCATTTGATTGTATGGCTCATAACAAATTGTGGGTAATACTGAGAAGAATGGGAATTTCAGAACACTTAATTGTACTCATGAGGAACCTGTACATTGACCAGGAGGCTGTCATTCGAACCGAACAAGGGGACACTGTATGGTTTAAAATCAAGAAGGGAGTGTGTCAGGGCTGCATCCTTTCACCATACTTATTCAATCTTCATGCTGAGCAAATAATCCGAGAAGCTGGACTATATGAAGAAAGATGTGGCATCAAGATTGGAGGAAGAATCATTAACAACCTGCAATACGCTGATGACACAACTTTGTGTGCTGAAAGTGAGGATGACTTGAGGCACTTACTGATGAAGATTGAAGAATACAGTCTGCAGTATGGATTACATATCAATATAAAGAAAACAAAAATCCTCACAACTGGACCTATAAGCAGCATTATGCTAAATGGAGAAAAGACTGAGGTTGTCAAAGAATTCACATTGCTTGGTTCTACAACTGATGCCAACGGAAGCAGCACTCAGGACATCAGATGATGTACAGCACTGGGCAGGTTGGCTGCAAAGGACCTCTTTCAAGTGCTGAGGAGCAAGGATGTCTCCTTGAAGACTACAGTACGCCTGACACAAGCCATGATATTTTCAATCGCCTCATATGCATGTGAGAGCTGGGCAATGAATAAGGAAGACCAAAGAAGAGTTGACGCTTTTGAGTTGTGGTGCTGGCAAAGAATACTGAAAGTACCATGGACTGCTAAAAGAACTAACAGATCTGTCCTGAAGGAAATGCAGTCGAAATGTTCCTTGGAAGCAAGAATGGCCAGACTTCATCCCACCTACTTTGGTCATGTTTTCAGAAGGGACCATTCCCTGGAGAATAATGTCACTTGGTAAGATGGAGGGTCAACAAAAGAGGGGAAGGCCTTCAACGAGATGGATTGACACGGTGGCTGCAACAATGGGCTCAAGTATAGCAAAGATCATGGAGCTGGTGTGGGATCAGGCGGTGTTTTGTTCTGCTGTGCATAGGGTCACTATGAGTTGGAAAGGACTCAATGGCACCTAACAACAACATAATCAAAGCCATGGAAGCAGGAGTCAAGAAATCAAATGAAGGAGGTACGTCTGTGAAGCAGGGAGCGTACCCAAGAACATGTATAGGGTTGGTCCTATAAGTTTATGTGTATGATCTGAATTCCCAGGTGTATAGTAGAGCTGACAAGAGGCAAGGTGGTAGTCACTGCTTGGTCACAGCAGTTACCCAGAGGGACTGAGTAGTTGAACCTGTGGGCTCGGGACCGTAGTCACAGGGGACATCAAGCTCAATTGGCATAGCATACTACACAAAACACTGTTCCACCTCCTACTTTGGTGAGTAGCGACTGGGATCTTAAAATTGCAAGCTGCCATCTAAATGCAACGATGGGTCTCTCCTC
>NW_006939317.1:0-1643 GCF_000298275.1 Orycteropus afer afer | reverse complement strand
GGTATTCTGTCAATTCCCAGAACCTTGTTCTTTGCCAATTCTTTCATTGCAGCTTTGACTTCCTCCTTCAGTACCATTGGTTCTAGATCATATGCCACTTCCTGAAATGGATGAAGATTGACCAGTTCTTTTTGGTACAGTGACTCTGTGTATTCCTGCCATCTTCTCTTGATGTTTCCTGCATCATTCGATATTTTGCCCATAGTATCTCTCAATATTGCAACTTGAGGCTTAAATTTTATCTTCAATTCTTCCAGCTTGAGAAATGCTGAGCGTGTTCTTCCCTTTTGCTTTGAAAACTCCAGGTCTTTGCACATTTCATTATAGTATTTGGTTTTGTCTGCTTGAGCTGCTCTTTGAAGTCTTCTGTTCAACTCTTTTGTCTTGTCATTTCTTCCATTGGCTTTAGCTACTCTCCTCTCAAGGGCAAGTTTTAGAGTCTCTTCTGTCATCGATTTTGGTCTTCTTTTCTTTTCTCATCTTTTTAGTGATCTCTTGCTTTCTTCATGGATAATGTTCTTGATCTCCTCCCACAATTCTTCTAGTTCAATGCATCAAATCTATTCTTTAGATCATTTCTAAATTCAGGAGGAATATATTCCAGATCATACTTTGGCTCTCTTGGAGTTGTTTTAATTGTCTTTAACTTCAAGTTGAACTTGCATATGAGCAGTTGATGATCTGTTCCACAATCAGCTCCTGGCCTGGTTTTGGCTGAAGATATTGAGCTTTTCCACTGCCTCTTGCCACAGATGTAGTCAATCTTATTCCTGTGTGTTCCATCTGGTGAAGTCCACGTGTAGAGCCACCATTTGTGCTGTTGAAAAAAGGTGTTTGCAATGAACAAGTCGTTGGTGTTGCAAAATTCTACCATGCAAGTTCCAGCATTATTTCTGTCACCAAGACCAAATTTTCCAACTACTGGTGATTCTTCTTTGTTTCTAACTTTTCCATTCCAGTCACCAGTGATAATTAACACATCCTGATTACATGTTCAGTCAATTTCAGACTGCAGAAATTGATAAAATTCTTCAATTTCCTCATCTTTGGCTTTGGTGGTTGGGGCATAAATTTGAATAATAGTCTTATTAACGGGTCTTCCTTGTAGGCATATGGATATTATCCTATCACTGACAGCACTGTACTTCAGGACAGATCTTGAAACATCCTTTGTGATGATGAATGCCACGCCATTCCTCTTCAAACTGTCATTTCCAGCATAGTAGATCACGTTTGTCTTATTCAAAATGGCCAAAACCAATCCACTTCAGCTCACGAATGCCAAGCATATCAACCTTTATGCATTGCATTCCATTTTTGACAACTTCCAATTTTCCTAGATTCATGCTTCATACATTCCATGTTCTGATGACTAATGCATGTCTGTAGCTGTTTCTCTACAATTTTAGTGGTGCCACATCAGCAAATGGAGGTCTTGAAAGCTTTACCTTATCCATGAGTAAGGCTGGGTTTACTCAGGTTTTGCAGCTCTTTCCCAGTCTTATTTTGAGAGCCTTCTAACCTAACCTGACTATTCATAAAGTTGCAGGTAATGTATCAAACACTGTTTCTTTGCTATTCATAAGGTTTTCCCTGGCCAATTCTTTGAGAAGTGGATGGCCTCTTCCTTCTTCCTAGTCTTT
>NW_006939316.1:0-1645 GCF_000298275.1 Orycteropus afer afer | reverse complement strand
GCCGTCGAGTCGGCCCCGACTCATAGCGACCCCTCCTTGGGTTTCCGAGGCAGTATCACTACGGAAGTAGGATTGCCCAACCTTCCTTCCTAGGAAAAGCAAATATGGCTTTTTAGAGTTAGAGCTCTGAAGACAAATCTGAGAAGAAACAACTAAAGAGTTAAGTGCTTGCTTCCAGGAATTGTAGGGAAGAATAGGGAAAAAGTATGTTGATTTTCCTTTCAAGATCCTTTTAACCATGAGCACTTTAACTTTGATATAGAATATTTAAACAATATTCTATAAGACTGAAGTTATCTGAAGTCTTTATGAATTTTGAAACTTCCACTATCTTGAATAAATATTTTCTCTAATGCTTGTCAGAATTTTACATTTTGTGACTTTCCTGATCATGCATTTTTTCAAGGGACAAAAAGGTTTTGTCAAGAAACTATTGGTTTTCTTATTGATTTGTAAGAGTTTTTTATATATTTGTACCATAGTACCAGGAGCTCTGGTAGCATAGTGGCTAAAGCACTTGACTGCTAACCAGAAAGCTGGTGGTTCAAACCCACCAGCCACTCCTTGGAAAAAAGGTGGGCAATCCTAGTTCTGTAGTGATACTGCCTCGGAAACCCAAGGAGGGGTCGCTATGAGTCGGGGCCGACTCGACGGCACATAACAACAACAACAACAACAACAACAACCATTTATTCCTTCTATTTGTTTTGTAATTGGTATAGTTTACAGATTTACTACTCTGGTTTTCTCTTTTCCAGTTTGTAAGCTTATTTTAAATTTGAGAATTCTTTTCCTGGTTTGGTTTCTGGTTGGTATGGTCCCATGTCTTAATCTTAGGTTGCTGTCTTCTGTTGTTGGCTTTCTGTTGGAAGGCTACCCTTTAGTATTTCTTGTAGGGTTGGTCTAGTTTTTACAAATTCCATTCATTTCTTTTTGCCCGAGAATGTCCTAATTTTGCCATCATATTTGAGGAACAGTTTGGATGGATATGTAATTCTTGGTTGGTTTTTTTTTTTTCCTTCAAGATTTTGTGTATGCCATCCCATTGCCTTTTTACTGCATGTTTCTGCTGAGAACTCAGAGCTTAGTCTGTTGATTGCCCTCTGTAGGTAACATTTTGTTTTTTCTGAGCTTCTCCAAAGATTGTTTCTTTTTTTTGGTTTTGGAAAGTTTGATTATCGTATGTCTTGTTGATTTTTTCTTGGGTTTATCCTATACGGGGTTCATTGAGCTTCATGGATAGATATCTTTTATGGTATTTGGGAAGTTTGTGTTAGCAAGTCTTCAATGATTTTCTCTGTGGGTTTTTTTCTTTTCTTCTCTTGTTCTGGAATTCCAATCAGGCATATGTTAGTTTCTTTTGATATCATCCCATGTAGCTCTTTGGTTTTCTTTGTTGCTTTTGATTATCTTTTCTGATTTTTCCTCGTACAAACTCATGTCAGGGATTTGTCTTCTAGCTGGGATATGCATTCTTCAACCAGTTTAATTCTACTCTTTTGTACTATCAATATGGTATCTATCTCCGTAATATTGTTGTTGTTGTTATGTGCCGTCGAGTCGGCCCTGACTTATAGCGACCCCTCCTTGGGTTTCCGAGGCAGTATCACTACGGAAGTAGGATTGCCCAACCTTCCTTCCGAGG
>NW_006939315.1:0-1639 GCF_000298275.1 Orycteropus afer afer | reverse complement strand
GGGTAGAAAAGCCACACTAAGTAATTTACTACACCGCACGGACTAATACAATATTTGTCCTTCTGTGATTGACTTATTTCATTCAGCATAATGTCCTCCAAGTTCATCCATGTTATGCAGTGTTTTGCAGATTCTACATTATTGTTTATGGTTGCATAGTATTCCATTGTGTGTATGTACTGTTCTTCTGTTGATGGGCAGCTAGGTTATTTCCATCTTTTTGCTATTGTAAATCGTACTGCGATGAACATGGGTTTGCATATATCCAATCTATTCTTGTCCTGGCTCTCACTTCTTTAGGATATATACCTAATAATGGAATTGCTGGGTCAAATGGTATTTCTAATTCCAACTTTTTAAGAAATCACCATACTGCTTTCTACAGTGGTTGTAATCATTTTACAGTCAGACCATCAGTGTATGAGAGTCCCAATCTCTCCACATCCTTGGCAGCATTTGTTATTTTCTGTCTTGTTGAACTTTGCTACTAATGTTGTTTTGATTTGCATCTCTCTAATGGCTAATGATTGTGAACATTTCTTCATGTGTTTGTTGGCCACCTGAATATTCTCTTTGGTGAGGTGTCTATTCATGTCTTCTGCCCATTTTTTAATTGGATTATTTGTCTTTTTGTTGTGGAGGTGTTGGAGTTTTCTATAAATTCTAGAGATAAGTCCCTTGTCAGATAGGTCATTGTCGAATAATTTTTCTCAATCTGTAGGTTCTCTTTTGACTCTTTTGGGGAAGTCTTTGGAAGCACATCAAATTTAATTTTTAGAAGGTCCCATTCATCTTGTTTATCTTCTGCTATTTGTGCATTTTGGGTTATGCTGGGTAATCTATACCATATATTAGGGCCCCTAAACTTGCCATCAGGTTTTCCTTGAGGACCTTTATAGTTTTAGGTTTCACATTTAAGTCTTTGATCCATCTGAAGTTAGTTTTTGTGTACGGTGTGAGGTACAGACCTCGTTTCATTTTTCTGCAAATGGATATCCAGTTTTGCCAGCACCATTTGTTAAACAGACAATCTCATCCCCATTTAATGGATTTCAGCCCTTTGTCAAAGATCAGCTGACCATAGGTTGATGGATATATTTCAGGGTTCTCAATTCTATTCTATTGGTCTGTGTGTCTGTCATACCAACACCAGGCAATTTTGACTACTGTGGCTGTATAGTAGGTTTTGAGATCTGAGAGTGAGGGACCTCCCACTTTGTTCTTCTTCTTCAATAGTGCTTTGCTTATTTGAACTCTCTTTTCTATCCATAAAGAGTTAGTGATTGGTTTTTCCATATCCTTAAAGAATGTTGATTGGATGTGGATTGGGATTGCATTGAATGTATAGATTGCTTTATGTAGTATCGGCATTTTCGTAATGTTCAATCTTCCTATTGAGCATGGTATGTTCTTCCATATATGTAGATCTCTTATGGTTTCTTGAAGTCGTCTTTTCTAGTTTTCTTTGTACAGGTATTTTGTGTCCCTGGTAAGATTTATTCCCAAGTATTTAATTTTTTTGGTAGCTATTGTAAATGGTAATGATTTCCTTATTTCTTTTTCAGCAATCTCTTTGCTGGTGTAGAGGAATCCAACTGATTTTTGGATGTTGCTCTTATATCCTGCCATGATGCTAAAT
>NW_006939314.1:0-1534 GCF_000298275.1 Orycteropus afer afer | reverse complement strand
ATATCATCAGCAAATAGGGATAGTTTATAATTTGACTTCTTCCTTACCAATTTGGATGCCTTTGATTTCCCTTTCTTGACTTATTGCCCTGGCTAGGACTTCTAATACAACATTGAATAGAAGTGGTGATAGAAGGCCTCCCTATCTGGTTTCTGTCCACAAGGGGAATGATTTCAGTCTCTCACCATTGAGAATAATATTGGCTGTTAATTTTGGATATCTGCCCTTTACTATGTTGAGGAATGTCCCTTGTATTCCTATTTTGCTGAGAGTTTTTATCAGGAATGAGGGTTGGATTTTATCAAATGCCTTTTCTGCATCAATTGGTATGATCATGTGGTTCTTTTGTTTTATTTATGTGGTGGATAATGTTCATTGTTTTTCTAAGGTTGAACCATCCTTGCATACCTGGTATGAATCCCACTTGGTCATAACATATTATGTTTTTGATATGTTGTTTGAGTCTACTGACTAGGATTTTGTTGAAGATTTTTTTGTGTATATCCATGAAGGATATTTGTCTGTAGTTTTCCTTTTCAGTTTGCCTGGTTTTAGTATCAAGATTAGGCTTGCTTCATAAAATGAATTTGGGAGGATTCCATCTGGAACAGCTTGAGCAACACTGATGTCAGTTCTTCTCTAATCCTTTGGTAGAATTTTTTTTTTTTAATGACCTGTTCAATTTCTTCATTTTTTATGATTCTATTCAAATTTTCGGGAGTTCTGATAGCATAGTGGCTAAGACACTTGCCTGCTAACCAGACGGCTGGTGGTTCAAACCCACCAGCCACTCCTTGGAAGGAAGGTTGGGCAATCCTACTTCCGTAGTGATACTGCCTTGGAAACCCAAGGAGGGGTCGCTATGATCAGGTTTGACTCGACGGCACATAACAACAACAACAACAACAACAATGGTATTTAATAAACTAGAACAAATCATGGATGATACGAAAAGAAGATGCTGATAAAAAAGGGAATTTCTTGCTTTCTCTATCCTCCTCTTCCTCTCTTTCTTCTCCCCCCATCATCAGGGTTGTAGGGTCAGTGTGTTCAGAGACAGTAAACAAGTTGATAGAGAATGTTTAAAAAATGGCCAGAAGAATTAGATCATTTAACTGAGCTCAATAAGAAAAGAAAAAGTGACAATTTTTATGTGTAATTAGAATTCTTACACTGGATTTGCTGTCTACTCAAGGTGAGGACTTGACAACAACAACAACATATATATATGTGTGTATACACACACACACACACATGTATATATATGCCTAAGGCATTTGGTTGCTAACTAGAAGGCTGGCGGTTCAAACACGCCAGCCACACCTCAGAAGGAACATTGGCCAATCTACTTCCATAGAGATACTGCCTGGGAAACCCAAGGAGGGGTCTCTGTGAGTCAAATCCAACTCAACGTCACTGTGTATATGTATACATGTGTGTGTGTGTGTATATGTGTGTGTGTCTATGTGTATGTATGTATGTATAAATATAAATGGGAGTTCTGGTAGCATAGTGCCTAAGGCACTTGACTGCT
>NW_006939313.1:0-1646 GCF_000298275.1 Orycteropus afer afer | reverse complement strand
AAACCCACCAGCCACTCCTCGGAAGGAAGATGGGGCAATCTACTTCTGTAGTGATACTGCCTCAGAAACCCAAGGAGGGGTTGCTATGAGTTGGGTCTGACTCAAAGGCACATAACAACAACAACGATCAGCAAGATTTTACTTGCATGTGATATTAATGATATTGCTCAATAATTTCCATATTCTGTTGGATCACTTTTCTTTGGGATGGGTACAAATATAGGTCTCTTCCAGTCAGTTGGCCAGGTAGCTGTCTTCCAAATATCTTGGCATAGATGATTAAGTGCCTCCAGCATGACATCCATTTGTTGAAACATCTCAATGAGAATTCCATCAATTCCTGGAACCTTGCTTTTTTATTTTTTAAAAATTTCTTCAGTGCAGCTTTGACTTCTTCCTTCAACACCAGTGGTTCTTGATCATATGCCACCTCCTGAAATAGATGAACATCGACCAATTCTTCTTAGTATGGTGACTCTCGGTATTCTTTCCATCTTCTTTTGATGTTTCCTGCATCATTCAAGTTGTTGTTGTTAGGTGCTGTCGAGTCGACCCCAACTCATAGTGACCCTATGCACAGCAGAATGAATCACTGCCTGGTTCCGTGCCAGCTCTGCAATCCCTGCTATACTTGACCCCATAGCTGCAGCCACTGTGTCAATCCATCTTGCTGAGGGCTTTTCCCTTCCCCTCCTTCGTTGACCCTCCACCTTACCAAGCATGACATCCTTCTCCAAGGAATGGTCACTTCTGACAACATGACCAAAGTAAGTGAGAGAAAGTCTGGCCATTCTTGCTTCCAAGGAGCATTCCAGCTGTACTTCCTCCAGGTGGATTTGTTAGTTCTTTTAGCAGTCCATGGTACTTTCAGCATTCTTCACCAGCACCACATCTCAAAAGCATCAATTCTTCTTTGGTCTTCTTTATTCTTTGTGCAGCTCTCACATGCATATGAGGCAATTGAAAATATCACGACTTGTGTCAAGCACCCATAAATCTTTCAATATCACAACTCAAGGCTTGAATTTTTTTCTTCAGTTCTTTCAGCTTGAGAAATATCGAACATGTTCTTCCCTTTTGGTTTTCTAACTCCAGGTCTTTGCACTTTTCATCAGAACAAATTGACTTTGTCTTCTCAAGCTGCTTTTTGAAATCTTCTGTTCAGCTCTTTTATCTCATCATTTCTTCGATTTGCTTTAGCTACTCTCCTTTCAACAGGAAGTTTCAGAGTCTCTTCTGACATCATTTTGTTTTTTTTTCTTCCTTTCTTTTCATTTTAATGACCTTTTGTTTTCTTCATGTATGATGCTCTTCCTATCATCCCACAATTCATCTTGTTTTTGTTCATTCATGTTCAGTGCATCAAATCTATTCTTCAGATGTCTCTAAATTCAGGTGGAATGTAATCATAGTCATATTTTGGCTCTCATGGATTAGTTTTAATTGTCTTCTGCTTCAGCTTGAACTTGCATAAGAGCAGTTGATGGTTTGTTCCACAGTCAGCTCCTGGTAGTGTTGTTTATTGTTGTTACGTGCCGTCGAGTCGGACCCGACTCATAGTGACCCCTTCCTTGGGTTTCCGAGGCAGTATCACTACAGAAGTAGATTGCCCCATCTTCCTTCTGAGGAGTGGCTGGTGGGTTTGA
>NW_006939312.1:0-1590 GCF_000298275.1 Orycteropus afer afer | reverse complement strand
GAAGGAAGGTTGGGCAATCCTACTTCTGTAGTGATACTGCGTCGGAAACCCAAGGAGGGGTCGCTATGAGTCGGGGCCGACTCGACGGCACATAACAACAACAACAACAATATATGACATAAATAGATTATCAAGCATAACTCAAAATGCACCAACAGCAGAAGAGAAACCAGATGATTGGGACCTTCTGAAAATTATTGACCTAGATGGTGGGTGGCTACCACTGTCATCTACTTGGAAGGGGATCTATGTAGGAGATCCTTGATAGAGAGGGAGAACAACGTGAACCAAACTCAAAATCATTTGGAAAAAAAAAAAAAGCGGGGGGAGACCAGTTTTAATGATCCAATAGAGCCTGGTGGAGCTGCTGAGACTATGACCCCTAGCTGCCCTTCAGGTCTGGAATTGAACCCACATGTGTGGTTTCCAGCCAAACAAAATCTAGGCATATGAGTTGAACATTTCCCTGAGGTAGATACACTCCTTGGAGAGAACAATCATCAGAGAAAGAAGGGGTGTTTATGCACAGGGAGACAGTTCAGGGACAGGAGTGCATGGAGGGATGGACACAGGGAAGAGGTAACTATGGGGAGGAAGTGGGAGGGGAGCTGTTGCATTGTTAATTGTGGTCAATGTCATGAGACAAAGTGTATGTAAACTGCTGTATGGAAAGTGAATTTGTTCTGTAAATTTTCACCCAAATCACAATTAAAAAAAAGAAGAAGAAGAAAGAGCCAAAATCAACAGCACTTTAAACCAACATCTCCAACAATTAGAAAAAGACCAGCAAGAAAAGCCTACAGTCACCAGAAGAAAAGAAATAATTAAGATCCGAGCAGAAATCAATGAAACAGAATATAGAAAGACAATAGAAAAAAATCAACAAGACTAGAAGTTGGTTCTTTGAAAAGATTAATAAAATTGACATATCCCTGACAAATTTAACAAAGGAGAAGAGGGAGAGAATACAAATAACATGAATAAGAAACAAAATGGGCAAAACTACAACAAAACCAACAGAAATTAAAAGGAAAATATCAGGATACTATGAAAAACTATACTCCAACAAATTAAAAAATCTAGAAGAAATGGACAGATTTCTAGAAACATACTACTCACTTAACCTAAGAGAGGTTGAGGTTAAAAACTTAAACAGACCCATAACAAAAGAAGAATTGAACACATCTTAAAAAATTACCAACAAAAAATAGCCCTGACCCAGACAGTTTCACTGGAGAAACATTCTACCAAACATTCAGAGAAGACCCTACTCAAGCTATTCCAGAACATAGAAAAGGATGGACTCCTCCCAAATTCATTTTATGAAGCAAGCATAACCTTGATACCAAAACCAGGCAATGACATCACTCAAAAGGAAAACTACCGACGAACATCTCTCATGAATATAGATGCAAAAATCTTCAACAAAATACTAGCCAATAGACTCTAATAACAAATCAAAAAAATAATACATTATGACCAAGTGGGGTTCATACCAGATATGCAAAGATGGTTCAACATTAGAAAAGCAATCAATGTCATCCATCACATAAATAAAACAAAGGAAAAGAACCACATGATCATATCAAT
>NW_006939311.1:0-1595 GCF_000298275.1 Orycteropus afer afer | reverse complement strand
AATGCACACATCAAGAAAGAAGAAAGAGCCAAAATCAACACTTTAAATGAACATCTCCAACAATTAGAGAAAGAACAGCAAGAAAAGCCTACACTCACCAGAAGAAAGGAAATAATCAAGATTTGAGCAGAAATCAATGAAACAGAAAATAGAAGGGCTATAGAAAAAAATCAACAAGACAAGAAGTTGGTTTATTGAAAAGATCAATAAAATTGACAAACCAATGTCAAATTTAACAAAGAGGTATAAAAATCAGGTATACAAAAAACACAAATAAGAAACAAAATGGGTGACATCACAACAGACCCAACTGAAATAAAAAGGATAATATCAGAATATTATGAAGAACTGTAAGAGCTCCGGTAACATAGTGCCTAAGGCACTTGCCTGCTAACAAGAAGGGTGGTGGTTCAAACCATCCAGCCACTCCTCGGAAGGAAGATGGGGCAATCTACTTTCATAGTGATACTGCCTTGGAAATCCAAGGAGGGGTCCCTGTAAGTCAGGCCTGACTCAACGGCACATAACAACAACAACATGAAGAACTGAACTCAAACAAATTTTAAATCTGTAAGAAATGGACAGATTTCTAGAAACACACCACTTACCAAAGCTAACAGAAATTGATGTGGAAAAGTTGAACAGGTCCATCACAAAAGAAGAAATTGAACATGTCATCTAAAAATTACCAACTAAAATAAGTCAGGGCCCAGACGGTTTCACCGGAGAATTGTACCGAACATTCAGAGAAGAACTGATACCAATCCTACTCAAACTATTCCAAAACATAGAAAAGGACAGAATCCTCCTTAACTCATTTTATGAAGCAAGCATAACCTTGATAGCAAAACCCGGCAAAGACATCATTCAAAAGGAAACTACAGACCAATATCCCTCATGAATATAGATGCAAAAATCATGAACAAAATCCTACCCAGTAGATTCCAACACAAGAAAATCATTCATTATGACTAAGTAGGGTTCATATCAGATATGCAAGGATGGTTCAACATTAGAAAAACAATCAACATCATCCACCACATAAAGAAAACAAAGGAGAAGAACTACATGATCATATCAATTGATGCAGAAAAGGCATTTGATAAAATCCAACACCCATTCCTGACCAAAACTCTAAGCAAAAATAGGAATAGAAGGGACATAACTCAACATAATAAAGGGCATCTATGCAAAACCAACAGCCAACATTATTCTCAATGGAGAGAGACTGAAACCATTCCTCTTGAGAACAGGAACCAGACATGGATGCCCACTATCACCACTTCTGTTCAACATTGTACTAGAACTCATAGCCAGGGCCATAAGGCAAGAAAAGGAAATCAAAAGCATCCAAATTGGTAAAAAAAAAAAAAAAAAGTCAAACTATCCCTACTTGCAGATGATATGATCATATACCTAGAAAATACAAGAGACTCACTCAAAAATCTACTGGAAGTAATTGACAGATTTAGCATCGTGGCAGGATATAAGATCAACATCCAAAAA
The DNA here is from genome assembly GCF_000298275.1 of Orycteropus afer afer. Lineage (NCBI taxonomy): Eukaryota > Metazoa > Chordata > Mammalia > Tubulidentata > Orycteropodidae > Orycteropus > Orycteropus afer. The sequence goes on along the minus strand of NW_006939311.1, from coordinate 89 downwards.
TCAGTTGGATTCCTCTACACCAGCAAAGAGATTGCTGAAATAGAAATAAGGAAATCAATACTGCTTACAATTGTGGTTGTTGATGTTGT
>NW_006939310.1:0-1635 GCF_000298275.1 Orycteropus afer afer | reverse complement strand
TCATGTTATTTGTATTCTGTCCCTCTCTTCCTTTGTTAAATTAGCCAATGGTTTGTCAATTTTATTGATCTTTTCAAAAACCCAACTTCTAGTCTTGTTGATTTTATCTATTGTCTTTCTATTTTCTGTTTCATTGATTTCTGCTCGAATCTTGATTATTTCCTTTCTTCTGATGACTGTAGGCTTTTCTTGCTGTTCTTTTTCTAATTGTTGGAGATACTGGTTTAAAGTGTTGATTTTGGCTCTTTCTTCTTTTTTTGATGTGTGCATTTATTGCTATAAATTAGTCTCTGATCACTGCTTTGCTGTGTCCCAAAGATTTTGGTGTGTTGTGTTTTCATTTTCACTTGATTCAAGGAATTTTTGAATTTCATTTTTTATTTCTTCTTTTACCCAGTCTTTCTTAAGGAGGGTGTTGTTCAGTTTCCATGTGTTTGCTCATTTTCCATTGATGTTCCTATTCTTGATTTCTAATTGATAGCATCCGAGAAGCTGCTTTGCAGTATTTCAATGTTTTTTTTTTTTTTAATGTTTTATTTTATTGTGATTTGGGTGAAGTATTACAGAGCAAATTCACTTTCCATACAGCAGTTCACATATACTTTATCTCATGTCATTGACCACAGTTTACCACAATGCAACTGCTCCCCTGCCACTTCCTCCCCATGGTTACCTCTTCCCAGTGTCCATCCATGCATACACTCCTGCCCCCTGAGCTGTCTCCCTGTGCATAAGCTGCCCTTCCTTCTCCCATGAGTGTTCTCTCCAAGAAGTGTATCCACTTGAGGTAAATGTTCAACTCATATGCCTGTATTTTGTTTGGCTGGAAACTGCAGGTGCGGGTTAATTTCCAGACCTGAAGGACACCTAGGGGCCATAGTCTCAGTGGTTCCACCAGGCTCTATCAGACCAACAAAACTGGTCCCCACTTTTTTTTTTTTTCCCCTCCAAATGATTTGAGCTTTGTTCCACATTGTTCTCCCTCTCTATCTAGGGTCTCCTACATAGATCCCCTTCCAAGTGGATGACAGTTGTAGCTGGGCACCCTCTAGTTCTTCTGGTCTCATAGTTGTATACACTGCAGAGCAGATGGTGTACCAGTCGCTAGGACTAATTGTTTCCATGAATTTTGGTTTTCTTCATTCTTCTTCACTCTGGATGAGGAGAGACCCATCATTGCATCTAGATGGCAGCTTGCTAGCTTTTAAGATCCCAGTTGCTACTTGCCAAAGTAGGAGGTGGAACAATGTTTTGTATAGTATGTTATGCCAATTGAGCTTGATGTCCCCTGAGACTGTGGTCCCAAGTGCACAGGTTCAACTACTCGGTCCCTCTGGGTAGCTGGCTATGACCAAGCAGTGACCACAACCTTGCTCCTTGTCAGCTCTACTATACACTTGAGAATTCTGATCATTCACATAAACTTATAGGACCATTGTCTGCCAACACTATATATGTTCTTGGATATCCTCCCCATTTCATAGACATATCTAATCGTTTAGCCTGTCCACCCATCTATCCACCCATACACCCATGTTTGCCCTCACTAACAATGCAGTACTGTATGTGCAAAAGGGTTGGTATTTGTTGTCTGTACCTCCCATGTACCTCTCTATGTCTTTCTCATCCTCAATG
>NW_006939309.1:0-1604 GCF_000298275.1 Orycteropus afer afer | reverse complement strand
AAACTCACGTCTACATGTCACCACAGTAGGACAAACCAACAGACAAGTTTGTCCTGCTGTTGGAGACCTCTCGTATCCCCCGCCACCTGGGTCCCTGTGGCTGACTGTTCCTCTGTCTGGCTTCCTGTCTTTTAATCCCCTTTCTCCTGCTCTTAACATTGATAATATTAATATAGTTAATGTTTACGGAGTATTAACTGTATGCCAGGGACTATGTTAAGCACTTAACATGAATTATCTCATTATTCTAACAGCCCCTTTTGACAAATGCAAAAGTCAATGCTTAGGTCAGGTAACATGCTCAACATGAGTGTTAGCAGGTCTCATTACACCATGGTCTTAACAATCACCTCCCACACCAACTCCCCTAACTGAACTAGGCAATTCAAAATCAGGTACAAATTCTTCACCTTGTTCACAAATGGTGAACTAGATGAAGAAGGTGGTGACTCATCAAAGGTCAAAATGAAGTTAGTGATAAACTGTGTAAAGGGAAGATGACATGGGCCAGGGCATGCTATGATCCCTCTCATCAGCAGAGGCGCTGCACTGTCAAGTATTCATCAGATAACCAGCCTCTCAATGTCTCTTATTTAAACACCTCCGCAGCATCATTTGCTGCAAAAGAGGTCTTCCCAGGTGACAGGATGATGTCTCTGTGTGACTTGACGTCAAGTGAGTCATTTGACTGTCGTCATGAAGCAGGCATCTCAGTACAGATGGAGTTCACCCTGTGGGAACCTTGCAAGTTTCCTGGGGAATTTTATATTTATTCTGAAGTAATTACATTTGACACTCTAGGCTGACTAATATTTAGGTGCTACCAAGATAAGTTCCCAGCCAGCCAGCTTTTGCAGTCGAGGAGAAAATTACAGGCAGAAAAACATAATTGGACACTGAGACAAAGGTCACTGTGCAAACACCACGTCTAGACCTCAGCTAGAGAGGGCAAACTAAAAACATGTGTGTTTGCATTGACCACCATTGCATTAGAGTTTACAGGCAACCTCACTACTCCAAGTGTGGTCCACGGACAAGCAGCAGTAGCAGCTCACTTGGTGGTTGTGAGCAACACAGAACCTCAAACTCCAGCCGACCTACTCAATCAGAATTTGCATTTGGACAAGATCTCTAGGAGATTCTTATACATATTAACATTTGAGAAGTCCTGATAGAGAGCATACACATTATTACTTTTAAAGGACTTAAAATTTAGTATAGAGTTTCATATCTAGAAAGTGTTCACTAAATATTTGTTCAACTGCAAATGGAATTGCCATATAAAAAGGAAAATCCTACTAGGCAGATTAGTCATACACTTCCCTCACGTATCTTTCCTCTTTAATTATTATAATAACTTTTAAAGATAATTTCTTATCATTTCTCTTAATGATAAATGATCTTATCATTTCTCTCAATGATAAGAAAATTGTCATCTAAACAAAGGAAAAGACAAATCAAAGTCACAACACTAGTGAATGATTTCAGCTCTAGATACCCAAAATTTCCATGTAAATCATATTACCTTTCTAGAGAAATTCACTCCTAATGGTCAAGGAGTTCTGGTAGCATAGTGCCTAAGGCACTTGACTGCTAACCAGAAG
>NW_006939308.1:0-1649 GCF_000298275.1 Orycteropus afer afer | reverse complement strand
AGTGGCTGTACACATGGACTTCACCAGATGGAACACACAGGAATCAGATTGACTACATCTGTGGCAAGAGGTGGTGGAAAAGCTCAATATCTTCACCCAAAATCAGGCCAAGAGCTGATTGTGGAAAAGATCATCAACTGCTCATATGCAAGTTCAACTTGAAGTTAAAGACAATTAAAACAATCCTCAAGAGCCAAAATATGATCTAGAATATATCTGTCATGAACTTAGAGACCATCTAAAGAATAGATTTGATGCATTGAACACCAATGACTGGAAACCAGATGAATTGTGGGCTGACATCAAGAGCATCATCCATGAAGAAAGCAAGAGGTCACTAAAAAGACAACAAAAGAAGAGAGACCAAAATGGATGACAGAAGAAACTCTGAAACTTGCCCTTGAGGGGAGAGTAGCTAAGGCAAATGGAAGAAATGACAAGATAAAAGAATTGAACTGAAGATTTTAGAGAATAGCTCGAAAAGACAAAGCCAATTACTATAATGAAATGTGCAAAGACCTGGAGTTAGAAAACCAAAAGAGAAGAGCACACTTGGCATTTCTCAAGCTGAATGAATTGAGGAAAAAATTTAAGCCTCAAGTTGCAATATTGAAAGTGTCTAAGGGCAAAACATTGAATGATGCAGGAAACAACAAAAGAAGATAGAAGGAATACAGGGTCACTGTACCAAAAAGAACTGGTGGATCTTCATCCATTTCAGGAGGTGGCATATGATCTAGAACTAATGGTACTGAAGGAGAAAGTCGAAGCTGCAATGAAGGAACTGGTGAATAACAAGGCTCCCAGAATTGACGGAATACCCATTGAGATATTTCAACAAACGGATGCCGCACTGGAGGCACTCACTCAGTCATGCCAAGAGATTTGGAAGACAGCTACCTGGCCATCTGACTGGAAGAGATCCATATTTGTACCCATTCCAAAGAAAGATGATTCCACAGAATGTGGAAAGTATTGAACAATATCATTATTACTGCACGTAAATAAGATCTTACTGAAAATAATTCAAAAACGGTTGCAGCAGTATATTGACAGAGAACTTCCAGAGGTGCAAGCTGGATTCAGAAGAGGACATGCAACAAGGGATATCATAGCTGTTGTCAGATGGATCTTGGCTCAAGGCAAAAAATACAAGAAAGATGTTTACTTGTGTTTTATTGACTATGCAAAGGCATTTGATTGTGTGGATCATGACAAATTATGGATAACATTAAGAAGAATGGGAGTCCCTGAACACTTGATTGTACTCATGAGGAATCTGTACCTTGACCAGGAGGCTGTTATTTGAATGGAACAAGGGGACACTGCATGGTTTAAAATCAGGAAGGGAGTGTGTCAGGGTTGTATCCTTTCCCCAAAATAATCCAAGAAGCTGAACTATATGAGGAAAAACGTGGCATCAGGATTGGAGGAAGAATCATTAAAAACTTGAGATATGCTGATGATACAACTTTATTTGCTGAAAGTGAGGATAACTTGAGGCACTTACTGATGAAGATTGAGGAACACAGTCTGCAGTATGGATTACATTGCAATATAAAGAAGACAAAAATCCTCACAACTGGACCAATAAGCAGCATCACGATAAATGGAGAGAAGATTGAGGTTGTCAAAGAATTCACGTTGCT
>NW_006939307.1:0-1649 GCF_000298275.1 Orycteropus afer afer | reverse complement strand
TTTTTGTGTTTCTCTAGAGAACCCAATCCAACACAGACATATATGGATATTTTCATAGCACATACAAATACACATGTAAGAATATCATCAGCCAAACCAATGTATGATTGCTGTTTGCCTTCCAACACCTGATCTTCTCCCCTGTCTGCCTAGGTATCCACCTCTAGTATTTGTTATTACTGATAATGCACTATTGTGTGTGTAATAGTATTTACCTCTGCTGTCTATACATTTTGTGCACCTCTTTTTTTATCCTCCTTTTCCCTGTTGTTACTGTGCTGGTCACATACTTATTTTATTGCCTTTCACTTCACCCAAATCAACACATGTCTCTTAAATAGTCAGCAATATTCTCTCCTGTCCTCTCCCATCCCTGGTAACCAGCAAAGTAAATTCTCTTCCCAGTGTAAACCTTTCCTTGACTTTTTATAATAACAGACTGATACAATATTTGTCCTTCTATGATTGACTTATTTCACGCAGCATAATATCCTCCATGTTATGAAGTGGTTTACAGAATCTTCATTATTCTTTAGTGTTGCATAGTATTCCATTAGGTGTATGTACCATAGTTTGGTTATACATTCATCCATTGATGGGCACCTGCGTTGTTTCTATCTCTTTGCTATTATGAGTAGTGCTGTGATGAACATGGGTGTGCATACATCTATTCATGTCCTGGATTTCACCTCTTTAAGATTTACTCCTAGTAGTGAGATTGCTGGATCAAATGGTATTTCTATTTCCAACTTTTTAAGGAAGTGCCATACAGTTTTCCACAGTGCCTGTACCATTTTATATTCCCACTAGCAGCATATGAGAGTTCCAATCTCTATACACCCTCACTAGCATTTGTTATTTTCTGTCTTGTTGAACTTTGTTATTATTGCTGAGGTGAGATGATATAACATTGTTGTTTTGATTTGTATCTCTCTAATGGCTAATGATCATGAGCATTCTTCATGTGTTTGTTGGCTGATTACCAGGCTGTTTTGATTACTGTGGCTGTATAGTAGGTTTTGAGATCAGGGAGTGTGAGGCCTCCTACTTTCTTGTTTTACTTTAGCAGTTCTTTCTTTATCGGGAGTCTCTTTCTTCTCCATATAAAGTTGCAGATTATTTATTCTGTCTCTTTAAAGAATGATGAAGGACTCTGGATCAGAATTGCATTGTATCTACAGATCACTGTGGGTAGTATTGACATTTTTACCCTGTTAAGTCTTCCTATCCATGAGCATGGTATATTCTTCCACTTATGTAACTCTCTTCTGGTTTCTTGTAGTAGTGTTTTATGGTTTTCTTGGTATAGATCTTTTGTATCTCTTGTTAGATTTGTTTCTAAGTACTTAATCTTTGGGTTAGCTGTGTTAAGTGGTATTGTTTTCCTGATTTTCTTTTCAGAATTGTCATTGCTAATGTAGAGGAATCCAACTGATTTTTGTATATGGATCTTGTATCCTGCCACTTTGCTAAATCCTATTAATACCTACCTAAGACATTTGTCTGCTAACCAGAAGGCTGGTGGTTCAAACCTACCAGTCACTCCTCGGGAGGGAGATTGGGCAATCTATTTCCATAGTGATACCACCTTGGAAACCCAAGGTGGGGTTGCTATAAGTCAGATCTGACTTGACAGCAGTGAGTTTGGT
>NW_006939306.1:0-1649 GCF_000298275.1 Orycteropus afer afer | reverse complement strand
TACTTCCGTAGTGATACTGCCTCGGAAACCCAAGGAGGGGTCGCTATGAGTCGGGGCCGACTCGACGGCACATAACAACAACAACAACAAGTAGAGATGGTAAAAAAAAAAAGTGTAGAGTAACTAAACAGTATAAAAATACATCAACTGCTTCTGGAAAACAACATAGTGTGTTACATCTTACAAAATTTAGTGAATGCTCAGTTGTTGTTGTTAGGTGCCGTTGAGTAATCTCCGACTCATAGCAACCCTAAGCATAGCTGAACAAAATACCGTCTGGTCCTGAGCCAGCTCCATGACTCTTGCTATACTTGAGCCCATTGCTGCTGCCACCGTGTCAAACCATCTTGTTGAAGGCCTTCCCCTCTTTTGTCGACCCTCCACCTTACCAAGCATGACATCCTTCTCCAGGGAATGGTCCCTTCTGAGAACATGACCAAATGCATATGAGGTGATTGAAAATACCATGGCTTGTGTCAGGTGCATCTTAGTCCTCAAAGAGACATCTTTTCTCTTCAGCACTTGAAAGAGGTCCTTTGCAGCCGATTTGCCAGTGCTATATGTCATCTGATGCCCTGACTGCTGCTTCCATTGGTGTTGATTGTGGAACCAAGTAATGTGAAGGCTTTGACAATTTCAATCGTTTCTCCACTTATCATAATGTTGCTTATAGGACCAGTTGTGAGGATTTTTGTTTTCTTTATATTGAGATGTAATTTGTACTGCAAATTGTAGTCTTCAACCTTCATCAGTATCAAGTCATCCTCACCTTCAGTAATTGTGTCGTCAGCGTATCACAGGTTGTTAATGATTCTTCCTCCAATCCTAATCCCACGTTCTTTTTCATACAGTCCAGCTTCTTGGATTATTTGCTCAGCATACAGATTTAATAAGTATGGTGAATAGACACAACCCTGATGCACTCCCTTTTTGATTTTAAAGCATGTAGTGTTCCCTTTTTCTGTTTGAACGACAGCCTCCTGGTCTATGTTCAAGTTCCTCATGAGTACAATTAAGTGTTCTGGAATTCCCATTCTTCTCAATGTTATCCACAATTTGTTATGATCCACATAATCAAATGCTTTTGCATAGTCAATAAAACACAAGTGAATATCTTTCTGGTATTCTTTGCTTTCAGCCAAGATCCATCTCACATCAGCAATGATATCCCTTGTTCCACACCCTGTTCTGAATCCAGCTTGAATTTCTGGAAGTTCTCTGTCAATATACTGCTGCAACTCTTTTTGAATTATCTTCAGTAAGATTTTACTTGTATGCTACATTAATGATATTGTTCGATAATTTCCACATTCTGTGTTGTTGTTATCATGTGCCATCAAGTCGACCTCAATTCATAGCGACCCCTCCTTGGGTTTCCAAGGTGGTATCACTACAGAAGTAGATTGCCCAACCTTCCTTCTGAGGAGTGGCCAGTGGGTTTGAACTGCCAGCCTTCTAGTTAGCAGTCAAGTGCCTAAGGTACAGAATATGGGATCACCTTCTTTGGAATGGGTCCAAATATGGATCCCTTCCAGTCAGTTGGCCAGGTAGCTGTCTTTCAAATCTCTTGGCATAACCAAGTGAGTGCCTCCAGTGGGACATCCCTTTGTTGAAACATCTCAATGGGTATTCCATCAATTCTTGGAGCC
>NW_006939305.1:0-1642 GCF_000298275.1 Orycteropus afer afer | reverse complement strand
AAATTAAACTTATCAATAATTACCCTGAATGTTAATGGATTAAATGCACCACTCAAGAGAAGGAGAGTTGCACATTGGATAAGAAAACACAACCCATCAATATGCTGCCTACAAGAGACACACCTTAGAGATAATGACAAAAATAGACTAAAAATCAAAGGATGGAAAAAGATGTATCAAGCAAATGGCAACTATAAGAGAACAGGAGTGGCAATATTAACTTCTGATCAAATTGACTTTAGGACAAAAACCACCATATGAAACAAGGAAGGACATTATATAATGATTAAAGGATCAATTGAACATGAAGATTTAACCATAATAAATATTTATGGACCCAATGAAAGAGCCCCACAATATAGAAATCAGACTTTAAAAGAGTTGAAAACCCAAATAGATGACTCCACAGCCATAGTGGGAGACTTTAATACACCACGTTCTTTGAAAGATAGAACAACTGGAAAGAAACTCAACCAAGATGCAGAAGAGCTAAACAATACAATCCACCAACTTCGCCTTATAGACATCTACAGAGCACTTCACCCAACACCAGCACAGTATACATTCTTCTCCAGTGTGCATGGAACTTTTTCTATGATAGACCACATATTAGGCCATATAGCAAGGCTTAATAAATTTTAAAACATCAAAATACTGCAAAGCATCTTCTCAGATCATAATGCTATCAAATTAGAAATCAACAATAGGAAGATCAACAGGATAAGAGTAAACACATGGAAACTGCAAAACACCCTCCTTGAGAAAGACTGGTAAGAGAAGAAATCAAAACTGAAATTCAAAAATTCCTTGAATCAAACGAGAATGAAAACGCAACATACCAGAATCTTTTGGACACAGCAAAAGGAGTGATCAGAAGCCAATTTATAGCAATAACTGCACACATCAAAAAGGAAGAAAGAGCCAAAATCAACAGTTTAAACCAACATCTCCAACAGTTAGAAAAAGAACAGCAAGAAAAGCCTACAGTCTCCAGAAGAAAGGAAATAATCAAGATTTGAGCAGAAATCAATGAAACAGAATATAGAAGGGAAATAGGAAAAAAATCAACAAGACCAGAAGATGGGTTTTTGAAACGATCAATAAAATTGACAAACCACTGGCAAATTTAACAAAGGAAAAGAGGGAGAGAACACAAATAACATGAATAAGAAACGAAATGGGGGATATCACAACAGAACCAACCGAAATAAAAAGGATAATATCAGGATACTAGGAAGAACTGTACTCCAACAAATTTGGAAATCTGAAAGAAATGGACAGTTTTCTAGAAACACAGCACTTACCTAAACTAACACAGACTGATGAGGAAAAGTTGAACAGGTCCATCACAAAAGAAGAAATTGAATGGGTCATCAAAAAATTAAAAACTAAAAAAAGTCCTGGCCCAGACAGTTTCACTGGAGAATTCTACCAAACATTCAGAGAAGAACTGATACCCAATTCTACTCAAGCTATTCCAAAACATAGAAAATGATGGACTCCTCCCTAACTCATTTTATGAAGCAAGCATAACCTTGATACCAAAACCAAGCAAAGACATCACTCTAAAGGACAACTATAGACCAATATCCCTCATGAATATAGATGCAAAAATCTTCAACATAATCCTAGCCAATAGACT
>NW_006939304.1:0-1650 GCF_000298275.1 Orycteropus afer afer | reverse complement strand
TGCCCAACCTTCCTTCCGAGGAGTGGCTGGTGGGTTTGAACCGCCAGCCTTCTGGTTAGCAGTCAAGTGCTTTAGCCACCATGCTACCAGAGTTCTTTATTTGGAATGAGTCTTGTTAGTTACATGTACTGAAAATATATTCTAACCTGTGGCTTCCCTTTCCACTCTCTTAATGGTGGCTTTTGATGAAGAGAAGTAGTGCACTTTTAATGTAGTCAAACTTATTAATCTTTTCCTTCATGGTTGGTGCTTTTTCTGTCCTGTTTAAGAAACATATTCTCCTGTGGTTTCTTCTTGAAGCTTTACTGTTTGGCCTTTGCTGTTTAGATCACAGTCTACCTGGAACTGATTACTACATATTATGTGAGGTAAAGGTCAAGATTCATTTTTTTCCATATGGATATGCAATTGGTCTGGCCCCATTTATTTAAAAGACTACCCTTTCCTGATTGTTCTGTAGTGGCACTTTTGTCATAAATATAGTGCCTATATATACATCTCAGAAATGCAAGCAGGGGTTGCTGTGAGTCAGATCCTACTCGATGGCAGTGAGTTTTTTCATATATACATCTGTGAGCTTATAGTCAAAGGCAAGTATTGAACAAGTTAATGTGAGTACCTCTTCCTAAACCCCCATAGAACTGTTATAATCTGTTATATAAACTGTTATATAATGTGTTTACGAAACACAATTTGGTCATGTTACTCTCTTGGTACTGAAGGTAAGTGCTAAATTTGTGCTTCCGTGCAAATGATGTGCATTTTGCATCTTAACTTTACCATTATCTTATTTCTTACCCTTATTTTCTCTGTGCTATGACCTCCTGATTTGCTTTCACTATGTATTCCTGCAGGAGGACTTATCCAAGACAGTTTTCAGGTCTTCATACTAGGATTTAAATATTATATATATATATATATATATAAAATTTTAAAATGGAATCTTAATATTGTATTTGTTTCTAAGACTGCTGTAACAAAATACCACAAATTGGGTGGCTTACAATGGAAATTTATTTTCTCATAGTTCTGGAGGCCAGAAGTCTGAAACCAAGCTGTCAGCAGGACCATGCTTTCTCCTAAGGCTCTAGAGGAAGATCTTTGTCTCTTCTAGCATCTGGTAGTTCCTGGCAATCTTTGAAGTTCCTTATCTTATAGATACATCACTCCAATCTCTGCCTCTGTAGTCATATGGCATTCTTCTTCCTTTATGTATGTCTCTTCTCTTCTTTTACAGGACACACTAATATTGAATTAGGACCCACCCTTCTCCAGTATGGTCTCATGTTAACTAATAACATCGTTAAAGGCCCTCTGTCCAACAAGGCTGCATGCAGAGGTACTGAGAATTAAGGCTTCAATCTATCTTTTTATGGGAGACAATTCAACTCATAACATACTATAATACACAGAAAAGTTCACAATCAATCGGTATACAGCTGAATGAGTTATCATAAATTATAACTACTACCGAAATAAAAAAATTTTAAAAATAGAGCATCACTGGTGTTCTGGTTACCTGGTGCCACTCTGACAAGAATATAAACTACAAATGGGATGGCATTAACAAACAGGAGTTTATTCTTACAAATTGGAGGCTTTAAGTCCAAGTTCAAAGTGCCAGGCTCTAGGGGCTGGGTGAAAGCCCTT
>NW_006939303.1:0-1651 GCF_000298275.1 Orycteropus afer afer | reverse complement strand
GGTCTTCCTTATTCATTGTCCAGCTCTCACATGCATACAAGGCAATTGGAAATATCATGGCTTGTGTCAGGCGCACCTTAGTCCTCAAAGAGACAACTTTAACAATGAGAAAAAGATTGTCTCAATGACCTTGAAGAAGTGAATAGTCATAATGTAAAACATCTGTGGAGTGGCCATGTGCCAAGGACCTGTAAGCAATCTCTAGGACCTAAGGATAGTTCCAGAGTGATACCCAGAAAAAAAACTAGGACCTCAGTTCTATAGCCCTGTGGAGATTAATCCTGCCAATGCTCTGAGGGAGCTTGGAAATGCAATGATTCCCATTAAAGCCTCTGTTAAGACTTCAGCCTTGATCAAAATTGTGAACACAATCTAGTGTAAGAACCTAGTAACTAAGTCTGACCTCCTGAGTGTGAGATAAAAATGTTGTTTTGAGCCTTCTGAAATTAGAGGCAGTGAGTCGAATTGACTTGATTGGAGTGAGGTTTTTTTTTTTAAAGTTTCGTCACACAGCAATGGAAAAGTAGCATGTTATCTAGAATAAAAATATTAGAATTGTCTTAGTCTTCACATATATGCATAACCTACCCACCCACTGATACTGAGTCAATCTGACTCATAGTGACCCTATAAGACAGAGTAGAACTGGCCCTATAGGGTTTCTAAGCCTATAAATCTTTGTTGTTGTTGTTGTTGTTGTTTGCCGTCGAGTCGGCCCCGACTCATAGCGACCCCTCCTTGGGTTCCCGAAGCAGTATCACTACGGAAGTAGGATTGCCCAACCTTCCTTCTGAGGAGTGGCCGGTGGGTTTGAACCGCCAGCCTTCTGGTTAGCAGTCAAGTGCCCTAGACACTATGCTACCAGAGCTCCTATGGAGGTCAATTAGGCAATCAAAAAGTATCAATCAATCAAAAATACAAATGCACTCACCCTCCTCCGGCCCTGCAACTCCACTTCTAGGACTTTATCCTACAAATATACCCAAATTTGGGCAAAAAACAAGGTATGCAGAAGCTTGGCAGCTCAGGACTACTGGGAGTAGCAGAATACGGAAAATAACTTAAATCTTCACTCATGAAGTCCCATAAGACCAAACCTGTTGCCATCAAGTCAATTCCAACTCATTGTGACCCCAGGTGTTAGAGGAGGACTACCCCATAGGGTTTCCCTGGCTGTAATCTTTACAGAAGCAGTTCTCCAGGTCTTTCTTCCATGGAGCCCCTGGGTGGGTTTGAAATGTCAACCTTTAGGTTAACAGCCAATCACCAACCACTGGTGACTCCCACGCTCCTCACTTACTGCCATAAAGTTGATTCCAACTCATAGCAACCCCCACTAGGTTTCCAAGGCTGTATATCTTCAAGGAAGCAGACCATTTCATCTTTCTTCCATGGAGTGGCTAGTGGGTTCAAACCACTGACTTTCTGGGTAGCAGACAAATGCCTTAACCACTACACCACCAGAGCTCTTTCTTAGGCTCCTAGCATGGAGTGAAAAAGAGGAAGGTCTTCATGTCATGTACAAATAATGGGAAGAGCTCCAGATTTCAATTTTTATTTAATGCATTTTATTGAAATATAATTTATGCACAGTGAAATACACAAAACCAAAGTGGCATGAGTTAATGCTTTTTTTTTTTTTTTTTTTTTT
>NW_006939302.1:0-1651 GCF_000298275.1 Orycteropus afer afer | reverse complement strand
ACCTTCCTTCCAAGGAGTGGCTGGTGGGTTTGAACCGCCAGCCTTCTGGTTAGCAGTCAAGTGCCTTAGGCACTATGCTACCAGAGCTCCTAAATTAGAAACTAGAAATTTTAAATTAAAACTTAAAATGTTATAACAGTTATTCATGGATTCATTTAAAATAATGATAATAAACATATTAATATAATTTTGAACAATAACAATATTGTCCAAAACAAAAATTAGTGAAAAGAGTAGCATTGTTTCACATTTTTTGCAAATCTCTATGGTATCTGGCTTAATAGAAGCCAACTGGATTCTCATATCTCTTTCTACATTCAGTTTGTCGCAACATGTTGTCTGAGTTGAAGTATTTGAAAAAAATCTGGCCTCACACAGATATGTAGTTGGAAACAGGAGGAATATTTTAATAGCTTTTCCTTATAATTGTGGTTATTCTTGTTTGTTACCACATTAAAATTCAACTAGCAGCAATTACTTAGAGGTTAGTTGCAATATGAAATCTGAAACCATACCAGTGAACTTTCATATTCTGTTATATGGAAACCCATTGATCTGTCTTGAACTTTGAGTAGATGACATCACACATTGGTCATTTGGAAAATGAGTAACAAAAATCTTCCAAAGAGTGGCATATTTTATTATATAATATCAAAAAATCACATTTCTTAATGCCATGACTGATTTCATCAAAATATTCTTAAGTATTGGGAAGGCCTAAACTCACTGTGGGGAGCTCTGGTAGCATAGTGGCTAAGGCACTTGACTGCTAACCAGAAGCCTGGTGGTTCAAACCCACCAGCCACTCCTTGGAAGGAAGATGGGGCAATCTACTTCCGTAGTGATACTGCCTCGGAAACCCAATGAGAGGTAGGTCACTATGAGTCAGGTCCGACTCAACGGCATGTAACAACAACAACAACATATATAAGGTTGGCAGATGATAATTCTACCTACATATTAGTATGTGCTGTAAGAATGCTCATATAACTAGAATAGGGGGACAAAGTTATCATAAGTTTGTAGGCACAGTCAACCACCCCAATGGAGCAAGTTGTTGGTACTGTGGGTTTGGGACCATGGTCACAGGGGACATCAAGCTCAACTGGCATAGCATACTACACAAAAACATTGTTCTACATCCTACTTTGGTGAGTAGAGACTGGGATCTTATAAGCTTGCAAATGGCCATCTAGATGCAATGATGGGTCTCTCCTTGTCCAGAGCAAAGAAGAATGATGAAAACCAAAGATGCATGGAAACAATCAGTCCAAAGGACTAGTGGACCATTAAGAACTAGATGGTGCCCAGCTACTACTGGTGTCAACTACTCAGAAAGGGATCAGTGCAGGAGATCCTGAATATAGTGGTAGAATAATGTGGAACAAAACTCAAAATCATGAAAAAAAGGCCAGGTTTTCTGGTATGATCAATCCTGGTGAGACCCCTGAGACTATGGGGGTCTCGTTATCCTTCAGGCCTGGAATTGAACTCATTCCTGTGGCTTCCAGACAAACAAAAGATAGGGTGAACATTTATACCAGGTAGGTACACTGCTTAGAACAATGAATCAGGGGAGAACAGAAGGGCAGTATTTGCACAAGGAGATAGCTCAGGGGTCAGGAATGGATAAGACAGAAGGACATAGGGA
>NW_006939301.1:0-1651 GCF_000298275.1 Orycteropus afer afer | reverse complement strand
TCCCTATGTCCTTCTGTCTTATCCATTCCTGACCCCTGAGCTATCTCCTTGTGCAAATACTGCCCTTCTGTTCTCCCCTGATTCATTGTTCTAAGCAGTGTACCTACCTGGTATAAATGTTCACCCTATCTTTTGTTTGTCTGGAAGCCACAGGAATGAGTTCAATTCCAGGCCTGAAGGATAACGAGACCCCCATAGTCTCAGGGGTCTCACCAGGATTGATCATACCAGAAAACCTGGCCTTTTTTTCATGATTTTGAGTTTTGTTCCACATTATTCTACCACTATATTCAGGATCTCCTGCACTGATCCCTTTCTGAGTAGTTGACACCAGTAGTAGCTGGGCACCATCTAGTTCTTAATGGTCCACTAGTCCTTTGGACTGATTGTTTCCATGCATCTTTGGTTTTCATCATTCTTCTTTGCTCTGGACAAGGAGAGACCCATCATTGCATCTAGATGGCCATTTGCAAGCTTATAAGATCCCAGTCTCTACTCACCAAAGTAGGATGTAGAACAATGTTTTTGTGTAGTATGCTATGCCAGTTGAGCTTGATGTCCCCTGTGACCATGGTCCCAAACCCACAGTACCAACAACTTGCTCCATTGGGGTGGTTGACTGTGCCTACAAACTTATGATAACTTTGTCCCCCTATTCTAGTTATATGAGCATTCTTACAGCACATACTAATATGTAGGTAGAATTATCATCTGCCAACCTTATATATGTTGTTGTTGTTGTTACATGCCGTTGAGTCGGACCTGACTCATAGTGACCTACCTCTCATTGGGTTTCCAAGGCAGTATCACTACGGAAGTAGATTGCCCCATCTTCCTTCCAAGGAGTGGCTGGTGGGTTTGAACCACCAGGCTTCTGGTTAGCAGTCAAGTGCCTTAGCCACTATGCTACCAGAGCTCCCCACAGTGAGTTTAGGCCTTCCCAATACTTAAGAATATTTTGATGAAATCAGTCATGGCATTAAGAAATGTGATTTTTTGATATTATATAATAAAATATGCCACTCTTTGGAAGATTTTTGTTACTCATTTTCCAAATGACCAATGTGTGATGTCATCTACTCAAAGTTCAAGACAGATCAATGGGTTTCCATATAACAGAATATGAAAGTTCACTGGTATGGTTTCAGATTTCATATTGCAACTAACCTCTAAGTAATTGCTGCTAGTTGAATTTTAATGTGGTAACAAACAAGAATAACCACAATTATAAGGAAAAGCTATTAAAATATTCCTCCTGTTTCCAACTACATATCTGTGTGAGGCCAGATTTTTTTCAAATACTTCAACTCAGACAACATGTTGCGACAAACTGAATGTAGAAAGAGATATGAGAATCCAGTTGGCTTCTATTAAGCCAGATACCATAGAGATTTGCAAAAAATGTGAAACAATGCTACTCTTTTCACTAATTTTTGTTTTGGACAATATTGTTATTGTTCAAAATTATATTAATATGTTTATTATCATTATTTTAAATGAATCCATGAATAACTGTTATAACATTTTAAGTTTTAATTTAAAATTTCTAGTTTCTAATTTAGGAGCTCTGGTAGCATAGTGCCTAAGGCACTTGACTGCTAACCAGAAGGCTGGCGGTTCAAACCCACCAGCCACTCCTTGGAAGGAAGGT
>NW_006939300.1:0-1597 GCF_000298275.1 Orycteropus afer afer | reverse complement strand
GAATTATCTATGTAACAAAATTGTGATAGTTTGGTTTGTGTGTCAACTTGGCTGGGCCTGGTTGAATGGCTGAGCAGCTGGTGGTAGTTAATCCCCATGAGGAGACTGGCAATCAGCTCCATGGTGGGATCTACCACAAGCAGCTGGGAAACTACCTTTGGGTATGTGGTCTGCTTCCTGTATATAAAGAGAAGCTTTGAGAATGGTCTCTAGCCTATGGCACGCTTGGACCCTGCATGTAGCCATGTCGTTGCTCAGCAGCCTGCTATGCTTTGCCGACCTTGAGACTTAAAGTAGACTTAAGTTAATGGCCTGGCATGTGGTTTGGTAACATCGGGACTGTGACCTTTTACTTGTCAACCTTGGGGCTTCTCAGCCTCAATAGCCAGCTGCTGTCTGAGTGAAGAGACACCTCTAGCTCCAGTGGACTGGGAGCAGGAGGCAGATCTGGACTGCAAAGTTGAGGGGCTTTCACCCAGCCCCTAGAACCTGCCACTTTGAACTTGGACTTAAAGCCTACAAATTGTAAGAATAAACTCCTGTTTCTTAAGGTCATCCCATTTGTGGTATATTCTTGTCAGAGCAGCACTGGGTAACCAGAACAAAAATTGTCCCTCAAATATGATGGAGAAATTAGGAGATTTCCAGATAAGCAGAAACTAAGGGAATTTGTTAAAACCAGAGAAACCTTACAAGAGATATTAAAGGGAGTGCTTTGAACAGAGAACCAAAAATAGCAAATAATGACCAACCATTAACACAAAAGATCACATAACCCAGAAACCATAGCTATGGACATATCGAAAGTAAAATAAGCTTACAAGATTGTAAACAGAGAACCAGAGACATCAATTGGCAAGTGAGGACAACTACAAACCAAAAGAAGGAAAATACTGTGTAGTTACAAAACGTCTAAATGGTGAGAAGTCAAGAGAGTTGCAAGATAGCATGGACTGTTCTAATCTCGGGGAGAAATGAAAAACCTTCACATCACAATAAAAAGGAGGAAAAGCACAAATATTCAGCAAATACTAAAATAACAAGAACAAAAGAAAGAACAACACAATTCATAAACATGATGAGCTCAGCACAGAAAATAATGTGGAACAAAGAAACCAGGGACACCATGAAAAAACACATAACAAAATGATAGCAACCAATTCATACTTGTCAAGAATCACACTGAATGTCAATGGATTAAATGCACCACTCAAGAGACAGAGAGTTGAAGAGTGGATAAGAAAACAAAACCCATGAATACGATGTCTACAAGAGACACATCTTAGAGACAAAGACAAAAATAGTCTAACAATCAAAGGTTGGAAAAAGATGTATCAAGCAAATGGCAACCGTAAAAGAGCAGGAGTGGCAATATTAATTTCTGATCAAATTGACTTTTAGACAAAAACCACCATATGAGACAAGGAAGGATGTTATATAATGATTAAAGGATCAATTGAACATGAAGATATAACCATAACAAATATCTATGGGCCCAATGAAAGAGGCCCAAAATATAAAATCAGACTTTAAAAGAGTTGAAAAGACAAAGAGATGACTCCACAGACATAGTGGGAGATTTTAATACACGACTTTT
>NW_006939299.1:0-1601 GCF_000298275.1 Orycteropus afer afer | reverse complement strand
AAAGCTTTCTCTTTTCCATATGAGTAAGGCTGGGTTTGCTCAGATATTGCAGCTGTTTCCCAGTCCTACTGAATATATGAATAGCAAAGAAATACTGTTTGGTACATTACCACGCACCTTTAGGAATAGTTCGTTTAGGCTAAAAGGCTCTCAAAATAGGACTGGGAAAGAGCTGCAACATCTTCTGAGCTTTATATTTGGGCAAATACTGGCCTTTTGATCTTGTATGGTTGATTGTTCTAAAAAGTACATAACTCTCTGGTGTTATTGTTCTCCTTATCACTACCTTTGAGTCAATTCAACTCATAGCAATCCCTCCTTGGGTTTCCGAGGTAGTATCTCTACGAAAGTACATTGCCCAATCTTTCTTCTGAGGAGTGGCTGGGTTTGAACCGCCAGCCTTCTGGTTAGCAGTCAAATGCCTTAGGCACTACATCACCAGAGCTCCCTGTCTATTGTTTGAAAGTTGAGCCATGGTGCTGAGTTCAATTCCAGGCTTGAAATACATCTGAAGTCCACGGTCTTGGGGGTTTCACCAATCTCTATTGGACCAGCAAGCCTGGTCTTTGTGATTTTGAGTTTTGTTCCACAATTTCCTCCCACTCTATGCAGGACTTTCTATTGTTATCCCTTTCAGAGTGGTTGGTAGTGGTAGCCAGGCACTATCTAATTCTTGCCTCGAAGTCAAAGAGGCTGGGATGATCCATTGTCCTTTGGACTACTTTGTCTCCATGCATCTTTGATTTTCTTCATTCTTCTTTGCTTCAGATGGAGAGAGATCAATAGTTGCACCTTAGATGGCCACTTGCTAGCTTTTAAGACCCCAGTTACTACTTACCACAGTTGGATTTTGAATACTATCTTCGTGAACTATGTTATGCCAGATGACTTAGCTGTCTCCCAAGACTGCGGTCTTAAGGCCCTCTTTGAGTTTATTAATCATGTCTTCTGCTATGTCTAGTCTGCTGTTAAAACTGTCCAATGAGTTCTTAATTTTAGATACAATAGTCATATTTTTAGTTTTAGAATGTCTACTTTATTCTTCAAAAAAAAAAAAAGATTCCAATTCTTGTTTGAAACAAGGCATAGATCTGGTTCATTCTGGTTTCACACACTGCTGAAAATTTGCATTTTCACCCCATATATACTGAATCAGAATGTGTTTTTTTAAATCAAGATCTCCAGGTGATTCTTAGAAAAACGTAAGATCTATTAGAATCACCTGGGGATCTTGTTAAACTACAGATTCTGATTTAGTGTTTCTGAGGTAAAAAGGCATATTCTCAGTAGGAAGTCAAACTTGAATGAACCAGTTCAAAGGCCTTATTTGAAAGTTTCCATGTTTTTATCCATCTTTTTCATCATCTCCTCTATTTTCTTTAACATATTGACCCGTGGTTAGTAATAAGTCCAGTATCTTGATTATTTTGGGCTCTAATTTTTCCCCCCTCACAATAACCAGACAAGTTTCCTATTTCTTTACATGTCTAGTTATTTTTCTTTATATGTTGAATGTGGTATATAAAAGAACTGTAAAGTCTTCAGATAATATCTTCTACCTTTCCTCTAACAGGCAGAGAAGGAAAGTGGCTGATCATCTC
>NW_006939298.1:0-1652 GCF_000298275.1 Orycteropus afer afer | reverse complement strand
GATTGCCCCATCTTCCTTCCAAGGAGTGGCTGGTGGGTTTGAACTGCCAGCCTTCTGGTTAGCAGTCAAGTGCCTTAGGCACTATGCTACCAGAGCTAAACTTTGATTGTGTGTATCATAACAAATTGTGGATAACATTGAGAAGAATGGGAATTCCAGAACATTTAATTGTACTAATGTAAAGTCTGTACATAAACAGGAAGCTGTCATTCAAAAAGAACAAAGGGACACTGCATGGTTTAAAATTAAGAAAGGAGTGTGTCAGGGTTGTAACCTTTCACCATACTTATTCAATCTATATTCTAAACAAATAATCTAAGAAGCTAGACTATATGAAGAAGAACATGGCATGAGGATTGGAGGAAGAATCATTATCAACCTGCAATAGGCTGATGACACAACTTTGCTTGCTGAAAGTGAGGATGACTTGAAGCACTTACTGATGAAGAATGAAGAATCAGTCTGCAGTATGGATTACATCTCAATATAAAGAAAACAAAAATCCTCACCACTGGACCTATAAGCAGCATCATGATAAATGGAGAAAAGATTGAAATTGTCAAAGACTTCACGTTGCTTGGTTCTACAATCGATGCCAATGGAAGTAGCAGTCAGGATATCAGAAGATGTATAGCACTGGGTGAGTAGACTGCAAAGGACCCCTTTCAAGTACTGAAGAGCAAAGATGTCTCCTTTAAGGACTAAGGTGCACCTGTCACAAGCCATGGATGGTATTTTCAATCACCTCATATGCATGTCAGAGCTGGACAATGAATAAGGAACACCAAAGAAGAGTTGATGCTTTTGAGTGTGGTGCTGGTGAAGAATGCTGAAAGTAGTACCAAGGACTGCTAAAAGAACTAACAGATCTGTCCTGGAGGAAGTGCAGCAGGAGTGCTCCTTGGAAGAAAGAATGGCCAGATTTCATCTTACATACTTTGCTCATGTTGCCAGTAGGGAGCGCTCCTTGGAGTAGGATGTCACGCTTGGTAAGGTGGAGGGTCAACGAAAGAGTGGAAGATACTCAACGAGATGGATTGACACACTGGTGGCGGCAATGGGCTAAAGTATAGCAATAATCGTGGAGCTGGCTCAGGACTGGGCGGTGTTTTGTTCTGCTGTGCATGGGTTCGCTCTGAGTAGGAGATGACTTGACGGCTTCTACCAACAACAATGACAACAACAGTATTTAGGCCACAGCCTGGCACATGGCAAGCACAGGGATATTTACTCAAAGAATAAATGATCTGAGGGTCAGGCAAGTTTAGAGCAACTTTATGAAGGGCCTTATCACTTACGCTCTGAATTTGCAGCACAAAAAGTAACACTGATTATTTTTGGCATCATCTTAGTTTGGGTACTGTCATCCTGAAATTTCTAGATATTCAGAGGGCCAAGAAAGTAGTGGAGACTCTCAGAATCTTTCATTATTTCAAAAGCCCAATGAAAATTTTATATATATGTATGTGTATGTGTATATGTGTATGTGTATGTGTGTGTGTGTGTGTGTGTATGGAGCTCTGATGGCATGGTTCCTAAGGCATTTGACTACTAACCAGGAGGTTGGTGGTTCAAACCCACCAGCCACTCCATGGAAAGAAGATTGGGCAATCTATTTGCATAAGGATTTATTGCCTCAAAAATCCAAAGGG
>NW_006939297.1:0-1652 GCF_000298275.1 Orycteropus afer afer | reverse complement strand
GGGAGCTGTTGCATTGTGGTAAACTGTGGTCAATGACATGAGACAAAGTATATGTGAAGTGCTGTATGGAAAGTGAATTTGCTCTGTAAGTCTTCACCCAAATCACAATTAAAAAAAAAAAAAAAAGAGAAAGAAAGAAAAGAAATATTAGAAGAAAGTTGTATTACAGATAAAAACATAATATATCCCCCCCCAAAAAAAGTTACCCATCATGATATGAGCATTATCTGTTCTTACTTTCCCCAGCAAAGTTCTGGTGGGTACACACACCAGGGAACTTGTAAGGTTAGTCTCCCCATGCTATTCTCCACTTCTCTCTTTTCCTTCTTGAAGTTAATTACCTCACTGAAAGAAGTCTTACTTCTTAGGGAAGCCAGATCATTTTACTCATGGATGTTTGAAAGCCATCAAATTGAACAGAGTATTCCTTAAATATGTTATTCTAGTTTCCTCAAAGATTTAATAAAAATGACTAATATATTGATGATGTATATGTTGACAAAGGCAGGAACAATTATTCCTTCACTTCATGGTAAACAAAAATAAAATTATTAAAGATACAATGCAAAGGCAATCTTCCTGGCCTTCTTTGAGATTAGCAGTTAAATAAAATATTGAAATTATAATGAAAATGTTGTGGTTGTTAGATACCATCGAGTTGGCTCCAGCTCATAGCGAATATTAACCCCTATGTACAAAAGAACAAAACACCGCCTGGTCCTGTGCCATCCTCACAATTGCTGCTATGCTTGAACCCATTGTTGCAGTCTCTGTGTCAATCCATCTTGTTGAGGGTCTTCTCATTTTTTCTTAATCCTCTTCCTACTTTCCTTTCTCCACATCATTAAGGTCAACTCTTCTTTGAAGAGGCACTTTTTACCAGTCATATTTTGAGTGCCTTCCAACATGAGGGGCTCGTCTTCCAGCACTATATAAGACAACGTTTCACTGCTAGTCATAAGGTTTTCAGTGGCCAATTATTTCAGAAATGGACTACCCTGTCTTTCTTAGTCAGGAAGCTCTGTTGAAACCTGTCCAGCATGAGTGATTCTGCTTCTATTTGAAACACTGAAGGCATAGTTTCAGCCTCATAGCAACATGCAAACCATTCCACAGTATGACAAATTGTCAGTTTATATTTTTTAAATATAAAAGTTTATTTTATATTAATAAAAAAAACTCACTGCCATCAAGTATATTCTAATTCATAGCAACCCCCTTTGGGTTTCCAAGGTGCTAAATCTTTATGGAAGTAGATTGCCCAGTCTTCCTGGAGTGGCTGGTGAGTTTGAACCACCAACCTTCTGGTTAGTAGTCAAATGCCTTAGGCACTATGCCACCAGAGCTCATTCATCATATATATATATATATATTTCATATGAAGCATAATTCATTTAAAAGATTAATAAAATGTAGGAGTTAAAACAATGTTTAATATATGTTTCAAATTACTACAAGAAACATTTACAGCAAGTAATACACTCAGCATTTCTCAAGCTAAAAGAATTAAAGAGAAATTTCAAGCCTTGAATTACAGTGTTGAAGGATTCTATAGGAAAAGTATTGAATGATGCAGTAGACATCAAAAGATGGGAGGAATACACAGTCACAGTACCAAAAAATATTAGTCAATGTTCAGCCATTTTAAGAGG
>NW_006939296.1:0-1655 GCF_000298275.1 Orycteropus afer afer | reverse complement strand
AGAAGAGAAACCAGATGTTTGGGACCCTCTAAAAATTAAATTTTTATGTGCTTCCAAAGACTTCTCCAAAAGAGTCAAAAGAGAACCTACAGATTAGGAAAAAATATTTGGTAATGACATATCTGACAAGGGACTTATCTGTAGAATTTATAGAAAACTCCAACACCTCAATAACAAAAAGAAAATCAATCCAATTAACAAATGGGCAAAGACATGAACAGATACTTCACCAAGGAGGATATTCAAGCAGCCAACAAACATATGAAGAAATGCTCATGATCATTAGCTATTGTTGTTGTTGTTGTTGTTGTTATATGCCGTAGAGTCAGACCTGACTCATAGTGACCCCGCCTTGGGTTTCCAAGGCAGTATCACTACAGAAGTAGATTGCCCCATCTTCCTTCCGAGGAGTGGCTGCTGGGTTTGAACCGCCAGCTTTCTGTTTAGCAGTCAAGTGCCTTAGGCACTATGTTACCAGAGCTCCTGATTAGCTATTAGAGAGAAGCAAATCAAAACAACAATGAGATACCACCTTGCTTCAGCACTAGTAGCAAATTTCAATGAGACAGAAAATAACAAATGCTGGCGAGGTTGTGGAGAGATTGGGACTCTCATACACTGCTGGTGTGACTGTAAAATGGTGCAGCCATTGTGGAAAGCAGTATGGTGATTCCTTCAAAAGTTGGAATTAGTAATACCATTAGGAAAAAAAAAAAAAAAGGAGACATATGGAGCTGTGGTTTGGCAGTGATCCTGAGCAATCCTGACGGCACCGACAGCTTGGAGATTCCCAAGTGGTGGTAGGACCTAAGAATTAACCTAAAAATCATCCCTGCTACCTAGGGACTGCACAGAGGACTGCTCTGGTGGCTGGGTTATAAACGGAGAAGGTGAAGAGAAAGGCAGGCTGAGCTGTGGACTTTTGCTGGTCCAGAGGGTGCCACCATTTTGAAGGTTTAAAAGCGGTTTGACTATTTTGAATATTTAAAGAGACAGTGTGCTCTCAGATTCCTTTCCAGCAACACCAAGGACACTCCGGACCTGCAAGACTGAAAAGGTACCACATTCCTTTTGTTACTCTTATACCCCACACCCGTGTGGTGAATAGAGGTGTGGCCATCCCTGACTCCCACCTACCCTCTGGGCCCACAGGAACTCCATCACACTCTGTGTACTCAGACGGAGACTGGGTGCCCTGCCCTGTCCTCCACCAATTTTTTTTTTCTCTTTTTCTTTTTCGCTTTCTTTTTTCTGGTGATTAGTTTGCTTGTATGTGTCTATTTTAAAACAACTATTATTATTAATGCTTTTGTCCTTTTTACTATTATTCTTAACCTTCCCCTCCCAAGTCCTAGTTTTCATCATTTTTTCTTTTCCCTGTTCCTCATTGAATTTTTTTTTATTATTATTTAAATGGTTTCCCCCCCCCTTTTTTTTTCTTGTGGTTAACCCCATTCTTTGTTTTTCTTTTTACATTTTTCCCATTTTTTTTCCCTCATTATTCACCTTCTCTGATTTTTTCTCTTAGTGCCCTATCCCCAGATATTGCAGGTTTTCTTGTTTTTTCTTCTTCCTTTTCCTTTTTTTCTATTTTTGGTTACTGTTCCTGTGTGATTACATGGAGTTTTTTTTTGTCCATGTGCTTTTAGTTTTTT
>NW_006939295.1:0-1653 GCF_000298275.1 Orycteropus afer afer | reverse complement strand
GTTCAAACGACAGCCTCCTGGTCTATGTACAGGTTCCTCATGAGTACAATTAAGTGTTCTGGAATTCCCATACTTCTCAGTATTACCCATAATTTGTCATGATTCACACAATCAAATGTTTTTGCATAGTCAATAAAACACAAGTAAACATCTTTCTGGTATTTTTTGCTTTCAGCCAAGATCCATCTAACATCAGCAATGATATACCTCATTTTACATCCTCTTCTGAATCCAGTTTACGTTTCTGGAAGTTCTCTGTCAATATACTGCTGCAACCGTTTTTGAATTATCTTCAGTATGATTTTACTTGCATGCAATATTAATGATATTGTTCGATAATTTCCACTTTCTGTGGGATCACGTTTCTTTGGAATTGACACAAATATGGATCTTTTCCAGTCAGTTGGCTAGGTAGGTTTCTTCCAAATCCCTTGGCATAACCAAATGAGTGCCTCCAGTGTGGCATTGATTTGTTGAAACATCTCAATGGGTATCCCACCAATTCTTGGAGCTTTAGTTTTCACCACTTCCTTCAGTGCAGCTTCAACTTCTTCCTTCAATACCATTGGTTCTTGATCATATGGCACCTTCTGAAATGGATGAACAGAGACTAATTCTTTTTGGTACAGTCACTCTGTGTATTCTCTCCATCTTCTTTTGATGTTTCCTGCATCATTCGATATTTTGCCCATAGAAATTCATTCATCATTCAATGTTTTGCCCATTTCAATATTACAACTCAGGGCTTGAATTTTTTCTTCAGTTCTTTCAGCTTGAGAAATTCTGAGCATGTTCTTCCCTTTTGATTTTCTAACTCTAGGTCTTTGCACATTTTATTATAATAATTGACTTTGTCTGCTCATGCTGCTGTTTGAAATCTTCTCTTCAGCTCTTTTATCTTTTCATTTCTTCCATTTGCTTTTGCTACTTTCCACTCAAGGGTAAGGTTCAGAGTCTCTTCTGTCATACATTTTGGTCTTTTCTTTTTCTCTCATCTTTTTAATGACCTCTTGCTTTCTTCATGGATGACGTTCCTAATGTCATTCCATAATTCCTCTGTTTTTCGGACATTTGTGTTCAATGCATCAAATCTACTCTTTAGCTGGTCTCTAAATTCAGGAGGGATATATTCAGGATCATATTTTGGCTCTTGTGGGCTTGTTTTAATTGTCTTCAACTTCAAGTTGTACTTGCATAAGAGCAGTTGATGGTCTGTTCCACAATCAGCTCCTGGCCTAGTTTTGGCTGAAGATATTGAGCTTTTCTATCACCTCTTACCACAGGTGTAGTCAATCTAATTCCTGTGTATTCCATCTGGAAAAGTCCATGTGTATAGCCACCGTTTGTGTTGAAAAAAGGTATTTGCAATGAATATGTCGTTGGTCTTGCAAAATTCTATCATGTGATCTCCAGCATTATATCTATCACCAAGGCCAAATTTTCCAACTACCGGTGATTCTTCTTTGTTTCCAACTTTTGCATTCCTGTCGCCATTGATAATTAACACATCCTGATTGCATGTTTGATCAATTTCAGACTGCAGAAGTTGATAAAAATCTTCAGTTTCCTCCTCTTTTGTTTTGGTGGTTGGTGCATAGATTTGAATAATAGTAGCATTAACTGCTCTTCCCTGTTGTTGTTGTTGTTACGTGC
>NW_006939294.1:0-1646 GCF_000298275.1 Orycteropus afer afer | reverse complement strand
AAGTAAAATAAAGGAAAAGAATCACATTGTCATATGAATTAATTCAGAAAACGTATTTGATAAAATCCATCATCCATTTCCGATTTAAAAAAAAAAAAAAAACTCTCTGCAAAATAGGAATAGAAGGGACATTCTTCAACATTCTTCAACATAATAAAGGGCATCTATGCAAAACCAACAGCCAACATTATTCTCAATGGAGAGAGACTGAAACCATTCTCCTTGTGAACCAGAAATAGACAAGGATGCCCTGTACATGTTGTATTCAACATTGTATTGGAAGTCCTAGCCAGGGCAATAAGTCAAGAAAGGGAATGCAAAGGCATCCACATAGGTAAGGAAGAAGTCAAACTATCCCTATATTCTGATGATATGATCCTACATAGAAAACACAAGAGACTCAGTCAAAAATCTATGGGAACTAACTGAGAGAGTTAGCATTATGGCAGGATACAACATCCAAAAATCAGTTGGATTCCTCTACACCAGTAAAGACATTTGCTGTAAAAGAAGTAAATAAATAAATACCATTTACAATATGCTACCAAAAAAAAAAAAAAAAAAATAAGATACTTGAGAATAAATCTTACCAGGGACATAAAACAACTGTACATAGAAAACTATAAAAGATTACTTTTAGAAATTGTAAGAGATCTACATAAATGGGAGAACATACCATGCTCATGGATAAGAAGACTGAACATTGTGACCCAAAGACATCTATATATTCAATGCAATCCCAATCCAGATCCCATTAACATGCTTTAAGGATATGGAAAAACTAACTATACAGAAAGGAAAGAGACCTTGGATAGGCAAAGCACTGATGAAGAAGAAGAACAAAGTAGGAGCATTCACACTGCCAGAGCTCAAAATTTACTATGCAGCCACAGTAGTCAAAACTGCCTGGTATTGGTATATTGACAGACATATAGACCAATGGAATGGAAATTACAATCCAGAAATAGATCTATCAACCTATAGTCAGCTGATCTTTGATGAAGGGCCAAAATCCATTAAATGGGGAAGAGAATGTTTGTTTAATAAATTGTGCTGGCAAAACTGGAGATCTATTTTCAGAAAAATGAAACAAGATTTGTAGTTCACACCATACACAAAAAAGAACTCCAAATGGATCAAAGACTTCAATGTAAAACCTAAAACTATAAAGTTCCTCAAGGAAAAAGTAGGGGCAAATTTAGGGGTCCTAATATATGACATAAATAGACTATCAAGCATAACCCAAAATCAAACCAGCAGAAGATGAATGAGACCTTCTAAAAATTAAATTTTTATATCTTTCCAAAGGCTTCTCCACGAGAGTCAAAAGAAAACCTACAGACTGGGAAAACATATTTGGCAAGAATTTATAGAACACTCCAACACCTCAATAACAAAAAGACAAATAATCCAAATAAAAATGGGCAGAAGACATGAATAGACACTTCACCAAAGAGGATATTCAGGCAGCCAACAAACATATGAAGAAATGTTTACGATGACGCCATTAGAGAGATGCAAATCAAAACAACAATGAGATCCCAACGTGCCCCAGCACTAGTGGCAAAATTCAACAACAGAAAATAACAAATGCTGGTGAGGCTGCAGAGAGATTGGGACTCTCATATGCTCTGGTTGTTGTTGTT
>NW_006939293.1:0-1653 GCF_000298275.1 Orycteropus afer afer | reverse complement strand
TTATTCTTTGGTGCTGCACAGCATTCCAGTATGTGTATGTACCACAGTTTGGTCATCCACTCTTCTGCTGGTGGGCATGTAAGTTGTTTCCATCTTTTGCTATTGTAAATAGTGCTGTGATGAACATGAGCATGCATGTATCTATTCCTGTCCTGGCTCTCACCTCTCTAGAATATATACCTAGTAATGGGATTGCTGGGTCAAATGGTATCTCTAATTCCAACTTTCTAAGGAATCACCATATTGCTTTCCACAGTGGTTGTGTCACTTCACAGTCACACAAGCAGTGTATGAAAGTCCCAATTTCTCCACATCCCCACCAGCATTTGTTATTTTCTGTCTCATTGAACTTTGCCATCAGTGCCGGGTTGAGATGATTTATCTCATTGTTGTTTTGATTTGCATCTCTCTGATAGTCAATGATTGTGAGCATTTTTTTATGTATTAGCTGACCACCTGAATATCCTCCTTGGTGAAGTGTCTATTCATGTCTTCTGCCCATTTTTCGATTGGATTGTTAATTCCTTTGCTGTTAAGGCGTTGGAGTTTTCCGTCAATCTTAGAGATAAGTCCCTTGCCAGATATGTAATTATCAGCAAATATGAATTTATTGCTGTCATTTTTGTCATGTGCTTTTTCATTGTGTTGATTTCTTTGTTCCATATAATTTTCTATGCTGAGCTCTTTTTGTTTATTAATCATGTTATCATTTCCTTCATTGCTATTGTTTTAGTATTTGCTGAATATTTATGCTGGTCTTCTTTTTTATTTTGATGTGAGGGTTTATCATTTTTCTTTGAGGTTACCCTGTGATTTATAGTTTTCTTCTGAAGTGTAGAATAGCCCGTTCTCTCTTGTAGCTCTCTTGACTTCCCTACTAGAAGTTCTGTAATGACACAGATATTTTTCCTCTTTTTGCTTTGTAGTTATTCTCATTTGTCAGTTGGTGTCTCTGGTTCCCTGTCTACAATTTGTAGGCTTATTTACTTTGGATACTTCCATAGCTGGGTTGGTTTCTGGGTTATATCATCATGTGTGTTAATGGTCAGTTCTTGGCTGTTGTTGCTTCTCTGTCCAAAGGATTCCTTTTAGCATCTCTTGTAAGATTGGTCTGGTTTTAACAAATTCCCTTAATTTCTGTTTATCTGGAAATGTCCTAATTTCACCATCATATTTGAGGGACAGTTTTGATGGGTACATAATTCTTGGTTGGAAACTTTTCTCTTTCAGTGTTTTATATGTACCATCCCATTGTCTTCTTGCCTGCATGGTTTCTGTTGAGAAATCCAAGCTTAGTCTTATTGGTTGCCCCTAGTAGGTAACTTTTCATTTTTCCTGTGCTGCTCTCATGATTCTTACTTTGTCTTTGGTTTTGGTGAGTTTGATAATGATATGTCTTGGTGTTTTTCTTTTTGGGGTCTATCCCATTTGGGGTTCATTGGACTTCCTGAATGGATATATTCTCATCTTTCATCATATCAGAGAAGTTCTTCTCCAACAAATCTTGGACAATTTTCTCAGTGGTTTTATTTTTCTCTTCCTGTTTTGGAATTCCAATGACAAGTAGGTTATTCCTTTTGATGGTATCCCACATGAACCTTAAGCTCTCTTCATTTTGTTTTGATCTTTTTTCTGATTGTTCCCTTTTCAAAG
>NW_006939292.1:0-1598 GCF_000298275.1 Orycteropus afer afer | reverse complement strand
GAACTCTAAGCATGTGAGAGTTGGCACCTCCCAGAACATTGTTTTGTGCCACGCCCAACAGAAATACTCCAGGCGGACAACGTCAGCAATCAGGAGCTCCTCAGTTGCTCATGGCAAATCCCACCTTGGAGTTTACAAAGACTTATGGGTAGAAAAGCCACACTAAGTAATTTACTACACCACAGACTCCCTTTAGCATCTCTTGTAAGATCAGTCTTGTTTTAACTAATTCCCTTAATTTCTATTTATCTGGAAATGTCTTAATTTCACCATGTTATTTGCTGTACAATTTTTCTGGGTATATAATTCTTGGTTTGCAATTTTTTTCTTTCAGGGTTTTATATATATGTATATATGTGTGTGTGTATATATATATGTATAGTTGTTGTTATATGCCATCAGGCTGGACCTGACTCATAGCTATCCCTCCTTGGGTTTCCAAGGTGATATATTTTTCACACACACACACACATACATGCATATATCAATCTATATCTATATCTATATCTATATCTATATTGTCATGCTTGGTAGGGTGGAGGGTCAACGAAAGAGGGGGAGGCCTTCAATGAGATGGATTGATACGGTGGCTGCGATGATGGGCTCATGTATAGCATGGATTGTGGGGCTGGCGTGGGATCGGGCAGTGTTTCATTCTGCTGTGCATGGGGTCACTGTGAGTCGGAAACGACTCAACGGCACTTGACAACAACAACAACAATATATCTATATATCTATATCTATAATATATATATATAATTCCATTGCCATCTTGCTTACATGGTTTCTGCTGAGAAATCAGAGCTTAGTCTTATTTGTTGCCCTTTGTAAATAACATTTCATTTTTCTCATGATTCTTTCTTTGTCTTTGGTTTTAGTGAATTTGATGATGATATGTCTTGGTGATTTTCTTTTGGGGTCTATCCTGTTTGCGTTTTGTTGAAATTCTTGAATGGATATCTTCTCAACATTCATCATATTAGGGAAATTCTCTTCCAATAAATTTCAACAATTTTCTCTGTGGTTTTATTTGTCTCTTCCTGTTCTGGAATTCTAATTACACATAGGTTATTCCTCTTGATGGTATCCCACATGAA
Organism: Orycteropus afer afer; assembly: GCF_000298275.1. Taxonomy (NCBI): domain Eukaryota; kingdom Metazoa; phylum Chordata; class Mammalia; order Tubulidentata; family Orycteropodidae; genus Orycteropus; species Orycteropus afer. Next base: position 501 of record NW_006939292.1, on the reverse strand, counting down.
TCTTAGGCTTTATTCATTTTGTTTTGATCTTTTTCTGATTAATCCCTTAACAAAGTAGTATTGAGGTATTTGTCTTCAATCTCATTAATTCTGTCTTCTGTTGATTTGATTCTACTCCTTTGCTCATTCAATGTGTTATCTATTTCTGAAATCTTAGTATTAATCTTCTGGACTTCTATTTGTTGTTTTGTATCATTTCTAATTTTTTGTTTATTTTGTCAGTTTATTCTTGTATTGTTTTCCTAACTTGTTCTAGAGTTCTGTCTGTGTTTTCCTCATTTTTGTTAGTGTTTTCCTGGATCTATCTTTCAGTTCATTGATGTTACCTAAATGTAATTCTTTCAGATTTCTTATCAGGGAGTTCCAACACTGCTTCTTCCTCAGGGAATTTTTTTCTGGATCTGTATCCTGGCCCCCTTGTTTGTACAACTTTATATTGCTTCTTTGTGTGGATTGGGGTGGACTGCTGTGTAAAAGCCATTGTGATATAATTGTACTTAT
>NW_006939291.1:0-1654 GCF_000298275.1 Orycteropus afer afer | reverse complement strand
TTAAGTCTTTGATCCATCTGGAGTTCATTTTTGTGTGTGGTATGAGGTACAGATCTTGTTTCATTTTTCTGCAAATGGATCTCCAGTTTTGTCAGCACCATTTATTAAACAAACCTTCTCTTCCCCATTTAATGGATTTTGGGCCTTTGTCAAAGATCAGCTGACTATAGGTCGATGGCATGGATGATGTTCTTGATATCACCCACAAATCCTCTGGTTTTCGGTCATTGGTGTTCAATGCATCAAATCTATTCTTTAGATGGTCTCTAAATTCAGGGGGGATATAATCATGGTCATATTTTGGCTCTTGTGGACTTCTTTTAATTGTCTTCAGCTTCAGCTTGAACTTACATATGAGCAGTTGATGGTCTGTTCCACAATCAGCTCCTGTTCTTGTTTTGGCTGAAGATATTGAGCTTCTACAGCACCTCTTGCCACAGATGTAGTCAGTCTGATTCCTGTGTACTCTGTCTGGTGAAGTCCATGTGTATAGCCACAGTTTTTGTTGTTGAAAAAGGAATTTGACATGAATAAGTTGTTGGTCTTGCAAAATTCCATCAAGCGATCTCCAGCATTATTTCTATCACCAAAGCCATCTTTCCCAATTACTGGTGATTTTTCTTTGTTTCCAACTTTTGTATTCCAATTACCAGTGATAATCAACACATCTTGATTTCATGTTCAGTCAATTTCAGACTGCGGAATGTGGTAAAAAATCTTCAATTTCCTCACCTTTGGCTTAGGTAGTTGGTACATAAATTTGAATAATAGTGGTATTAACTGATCTTCCTTGCAGGCATATGGATATTATCCTATCACTGGCAGCATTGTATTTCAGGACAGATCATGAAATATTCTTTGTGATGATGGATGCCATGCCATTCCTCTTCAATCTGTTATTCCTGGCATAGTAGATCATATGGTTGTCTGATTCAAAATGGCCAAAACCAGTCCATTTCAGCTCAGTAATGCCTAGGAAAAGGTCCTTTGCAGCTGATTTGCCCAGTAGTATACATCATCTGATGTCCTGACTATTGCTTCCATTGGTGTTGATTGTAGAACCAAGCAATGTGAAGTCTTTGACAACTTCAATATTTTCTCCATTTATCATCATGTTCCTTATATGTCCAGTTGTGAGAATTTTTGTTTCCTTTATATTGAGATGTAAGACTGTATTCTTCAAATTTCATCAGTAAGTGCCTCAAGTCATTCTCACTTTCAGCAAGCAAAGTTGTGTCATCTACATATCACAGGTTGTTAATGATTCTTCCTCCAATCCTGATGCCATGTTCTTCTTCATATAAGCCAGCTTCTCAGATTATTTGCTCAACATATAGACTGAATAAGTATGGGTGACAGGATACAACCCTGACACACTCCCTTCTTGATTTTAAACCATGCAGTGCCCCTTGTTCTATTCGAATGACAGCCTCCTGGTCTATGTACAGGTTCCTCAAGGGTACAATTAAGTGTTCTGGAATTCCCATTCTTCTCAATGTTATCCATTGAATGCTGAGCCTCTGGTGTTTAAAACCCAGAGAGATGCACCTGGTGCACAAGTAACAGCCCAGCTTATAGACTGAGACAGACTAGGAAGAAGGAAGAGGCCATCCACTTCTCAACGAATTGGCCAGGGAAAACCTTATGAATAGCA
>NW_006939290.1:0-1653 GCF_000298275.1 Orycteropus afer afer | reverse complement strand
AAGGCACTTGACTGCTAACCAGAAGGCTGGCGGTTCAAACCCACCAGCCACTCCTCAGAAGGAAGATGGGGCAAACTACTTCCATAGTGATACAGCCTCAGAAACCCAAGGAGGGGTCATTATGGGTCGGGTCTGACTCAACGGCACATAACTACAACAACCTTAACCCTAATCTTCTCTGACCACTCCCTTCTGGTGAAGTGATTCCTGCTCCCCCCTTTCTACTTCTAGTTCTTGTCAAAATTTAAATTCAAATTGGGCAGATGATTAACCTCATCTTTTTCCATGGTTGCCAATCCTAACTTCTTCTAAACCACCTCTGGCCTAGCTTGCCTGCTTTAAGATGGAGAAATAGCAAAGAAGGAAAGAGAAACAAACATTCCCCTGTATATCCCCTTTTTTCACTTGTTGTGAGATAAAAGGCAGAAGTTGTGAGCTCCCTTCCCAGCATTTTTTTTTTTTTTTTTTAGGAGGCAAAGCTACTTGAAGGAATTTTTTTAGAAAGGACAGAAGAGATGTTCCTAGTGGAATGTGGAATGTATGAAGTATGAATCTAGGAAAATTGGAAGTTGTCAAAAGTGGAACACATAAAGTTCAATATTCTAGGCATTAATGATCTGAAATGGACTGGTATTGGCCATTTTGAATCAGACAATCATATGGTCTACTATGCCAGGAATGACAAACTGAAGAGAAATTGGTATTGCATTAATCATCAAAAAGAACATTTCAAGATTTATCATGAAGTACACTGCTGTTAGTGATAAGAGAGTATTCATATACACACAAGGCAGATCAGTTGGTATGCTTATTATTCAAATTTATGCACCAACTACTAAAGCCAAAGATGAAAAAATTGAAGAGTTTTGCAAATTTCTTCAGTTTAAAATCGATCAAATTTTCAATTTGATCATTGTTGCATTGATAATTACTGGTGACAGGAATGTGAAAGTTAGAAACAAAGGAGGATCCTTTGTAATTTAAAAAAAATGCCCATGGTGATAGAAATGACAGCAGAGATGACATGATAGAATCCTGCAAGACCAACATCTTCATTGCAAATACCTTTTTTCAATAACACAAATGACAACTATACATACGGACCTCACCAGATGGAAAGCACAGGAATCAAACTGACTACATCTGTGGAAAGAGGTGATGGAGAACCTTGATATCATCAGTCAGAACAAAGCCAGGGTCTGACTATGGAACAGACCATCAATTGCTCATATGCAAGTTCAAGTTGAGGCTGAAGAAAATTAAAACAAGTAACGAGAGCCAAAGTACAACTTTGATTATATCTCACTTGAATTTAGAGACCATCCCAAGGATAGATTAAACACCAATGACTGAAGAATAGGTGAGTTGTGAGGATGATATCAAGAACATAAAAATAAAATGAACAAAAAACGTCACTAAAAAGATAGGGAGAAAGAAAAGACCAAAATGGCTATCTGAAGAGACTAAACTTGCTCTTGAATGTAGAGTAGCTAAAGGAAATGGAAGAAATGATAAAGTAAAAGAGCTGACCAGAAGATTTCAGTGGGCAGCTCAAGAAGACAAATTAAATTACTATAATGAAATGTGCAAAGGCCTGGAGTTAGAAAACCAAAAGGGAAGAGCACGCTTGACATTTCTCAAGCTGAAAGAACT
>NW_006939289.1:0-1654 GCF_000298275.1 Orycteropus afer afer | reverse complement strand
TTTAATGAATTGACCCTTTAATCAATTGACACATTAATGAATTTTTGTCCACAGTAAAGCTCTGGTAGCATAGTGCTTAAGGCATTTGACTGCTAAGCAGAAGGCTGGAGGTTCAAACCTACCCACCTTTCCTCAGAAAGAAGATTGGGCAATCAACTTCTGTAGTGATACTGTCTTGGAAACCCAAAGAGGGGTCACTATAAGTCAAAATTGACTCGATGGCAGTGAGTTTGGTTTGGTTTGAATATCTCTCTTTATCTCTAGTAATATTCCTTATACTGTACTTTGTCTCAGATCAAGGAAGACAATCTAGCTTTCTTTTCATGTATTTTTAAATGGTATACCATTTTCAGTCCTATTACTTTCAACCAATTTGTGTCCTTTGCTCTATGGAAAAAAGACTGGGTAATTTATTTCCATAAAGATTTACTGCCTTGGAAACCCAGTGGGGGTAGCTCCATGCCAGCAACTACTTTCCACTAGAATATAGGCAATTACTCTCGAAAGTTCAAACCCACCAGCCACTCCTTGGAAGGAAGCTTGGGCAATCCTACTTCCATAGTGATAATTGCCTTGGAAACCCAAGGAGGGGTCGCTAGGAGTCGGGGCCGACTCGATGGTAAATAACAACAACAACAATAACAACATGCCCTTTATAAATTGACTTGTTCCACATATATTTCTTTATTTATATGCTATTATAAAGCACATTAAATATTGATTAGTTAATTTTATGTAATCCATGTTGAAATGCCAGTGAATGTCAGAGAACTAGAGAAGAAACATGTCCCCATACAGGCCCATTCCTTTCTCATTATTTTCCTCTCTCTTTTTATAACACAATAAAAATCAGTTGGATTATATATATAAATAAACCACTTCATTGTAGGTAGTTAACATGTAAAAGTATATAAAGTGGGAGTCTTCATGTAGTGTCACTTCTGAGTAATGGTGTATTTTAATTTCATATCTACCGTACAAGAATGTTTCTGTGCATACAAATAAAAATGAAATGATCTTATAATTGTTCTTAGCAATTTCTTTCCTTTAAATTAATATACTGTGAACAATTTATTACATATAATTACGCCTAATTATTTTAACTATTTATTTTATTTTACTATACAAATACATTACAATTTATTTAATCAAACTCCTTTTAAGGATATTTAGATTATATCCACTCTATCAAGACACACAACAGCAAAAGCAACAAAATCACCCTAGACCCAGTTTGAGTTACTGAGTCAACAAAACATAAGATTCTTATTTTGTTACTTATCAATTTGCCCTCCAGTGAAACTCTCCCTGTTTATACTCCAGAGAACAAAAGATATTTTTTAGTGGTCTTTTGGAAGAATATCTTTCCATAATCTTGTTGAAAATTTGAGATCAAGTAGTAAAAGCAATTTATATTGGTAAAGAAGCAAACCAAAAAGATAAGGAAGATATGTTGCTATAATAAATTACCACAAAGTGAGTGACTTAAAAAAAAAAAAAGAAATTTATTTTCCTTCACAGCTATGAAGGCTACAAGTCTGAAATCAAAGTGTTAGCAGGTTACTTCTAGAGCCTCTCTTAACTTTTGGTGGTTTCCCACAATATTTGATGTTCCTTGGCTTGTAGATGTATGGCTGTTATCTTGCTTCCATAG
>NW_006939288.1:0-1623 GCF_000298275.1 Orycteropus afer afer | reverse complement strand
AATCCTTACAGAAGCAATAGAAGACAGACACACAGCAATCCCTTACAGACACCCAGACACTACGGGAGAGAGATAAAATGGATCTACCATCTCAGGACCATACTACTGGGGAACACCAGACTCAGTTGGTATGGCAAAATACATAAAAGCTCTGTTTTGCATCCTTCATTGGTGAGTAGCAACTGGAGTCTTAAAAGCTTCCAAGCAGCCATCTAAGATGCAGCTAATGGTCTCCTTGTGTTGGAAGTAAAGACAAGTGAAAAAAAAGGGGGTGCTTTTGGAAGCAATCAGCGCTAGGACAAAATGTCCCTGGAGACCAGAAGAACTAGATGGTGCCCAGCTACCAATGCCAATCTCTCAGTAAAGGATCAATTCTGGAGATCCTGGATAGAGTGGGAGGAAAAACGTGGAACAAAATCCAGAAACTCAATAATGACCAGAATTACTGGTTAGATGGAGTCTATTGAGACCCCTAATACTATGACTCTGGAACACATTCTGCACCTGGAATAAAACTCACTGCCAGGGGCTGGTTCTCAGACCAATAATAAGATGTACATGCAGTTCACTCAACCAAGGATCAAGCACCCACATACACTCTGGTAATACATCCCTTAGAGCAATAGACTACGGGGCACCAGAGGGGCAATGTTCACATGGAGGAAATACAGGACAAACAGGAGTGCATAACTATGAGGGGCACACGGGCAGGGTTTATGGACAGGGAAGGGACTAGACTGGGTTAGGTGTGGGCATGGTAAATGGGGAGTGAAACTAAATGGACACCTAAATTTGAATGTAAAACAAACACTTACAAAAAAGATTTTTGTTGTTGATGAATAATTTAGCAAGGAAATAAAAATATAAAATAAAATAAAGTTGAATTATAATCATATGCTTCTGGCTGCTGACACTGCCAAGCACATGGTTGACAAGGAAAACAGCACAGTCCCGATGTTCCCAAACCACAAGACAGGTCATTAATTCAAGACCATTGAAAGTCCCAAGGTCGGCAGAGCATGGCAGGCGGCTGAACAATGAGTCTGCTACATGCAGAGTTCAAGAGTGTCATAAACTAGAGACCATTCCCAAAGCTGTTTCCTATATACGGGAAGCGGAGCATGTACCCAAAGGCAGATACTGAGCTGTTCCAATAGATGTCACCATGGAGTTGATTGCCGGTCTCATCACGGGGAATAACTACCACCAGTTGCCCAGCCATTCAACCAGGCCCACCCAAGTTGACACACAAACTTACCCACCACAGTGGTGGTAGCAATTACTATGCATGTTCCATGAAGGGTCAATTCACCATCTCCAGACACAAAGCCAAGGACATGTGGTGTCTGCAAATCAACAGTCTGAAAGTTATACAACGGCCTTGTAAAACTGTGTGAGAAACATAGTAAGGGGAAGTCAGTGTGAGCTCAAACATAAACCCCCCATTCAGGGAGAAGGCCAGGAAGCAGGGGGCACTCTAGACATGCCCAGACCCAGGGGCAAGGGCATATGTGGTTTAAGGGCTGGTTTCCTGCTGTGGTTCTGATTATTCTTCTCCATCTCACATTTCCCCTGGGGAATCTCTCTGTTTTCATGATTCTGTGTCTCTCGCTGGCATCTGTG
>NW_006939287.1:0-1655 GCF_000298275.1 Orycteropus afer afer | reverse complement strand
GTATGAAGGGAAGGACACTGGGAGGAGGTAACTATGGGGAGGAAGTGGGAGGGGAGCTGCTGCATTGTAAATTTTGGTCAATGACATGAGACAAAATATATGTGAACTGCTGTATGAAAAGTGAATTTACTCTGTAAATCTTCACCCAAATCCTAATAAATAAATAAATAAACAAATTAAAACATGGGCAGAAGACATGAATAGACACTTCACCAAAGAGGATATTCAGGTGGCCAACAAACACATGAAGACATGTTCACAATCAGCCATTAGAGAGATGCAAATCAAAACCACAATGAGAAACAATCCTGCCCCCGCACTAATAGCAAAGTTCAAAAAGACAGAAAATAACAAATACTAACGAGGATGTCGAGAGATTGAGACTCTCATACACTGCTGGTGTGATTGTAAAATGATACAAGCACTGTAGAAATCAGTATGGTGTTTCCTTATGAAGTTGGAAATTGAAATACCATTTGATCCAGCAAACCCATTATAGGTGTATATTCTAAAGAAGTGAGAGCCAGGGCATGAACAGATACATGCACACCCATGCTCACTGCAGCACTATTTATAATAACAAAGAGATAGAAATAACCTACAAGCCCATCAACAGAAGAATGGATAACCAAACTAAGGTACATACACACAATGGCACACTATGTAACCCTAAAGAATAATGTAGAATCTGCGTAACACCACATAACATGGATAAACTTGGAGGACATTATGCTGAGTTAAATAAGTCAGTCACAGAAAGACAGTATCTTATTAGTTCACTATTGTAAAAAAGTCCAGGAAAGGTTTATATATGGAAGGAAATTTCTTTGTTAGTTACCAAGGATGAGAGGGGAAGCGAGGGAACCCTTCTAGGTAGGTAGAGACAAGTACTGATTTGGGTGAAGGGTGATAAACAGACACGGTGGCACTGAGGAAGAGAAAGACACAGAGAATTACAGGGAGGTATAAACAACAAAGATAAACACTTCTACATATACAATACTGTGCTGTCAGTGATAATAAACTTTAATCTATAGGTAAATAGATGGGTAGACGGTCTGAATGATCAGGTGTGTCTAGGCAAAAGGGAATATACCAATGCTCATATATAAACATGGCAGATGATATTTCTACTTACATATTTGTAAGTAGGGATCCAGGTGAGTAGAGGGAACTCAGGCACACCCAAAGCAGCAGGGCAGGAGAAAGGGAATTAAAAGCCAGGAACCTGGACAGAGGAGCAGTCAGCTGCAGGGATCCAGGTGAGGGGAGGGAACTCAGGCATGCCCAAAGCAGCAAGGCGGGACAGTGGGAGAAAGGGGATAAAAAGCCAGGAACCCAGACAAAGGAGTAATCAGCTGCAGGGATCCAGGTGAGAAGAGGGAACTCAGGCATGCCCAAAGTAGTAGGGTGGGAAAAAAGGGATTAAAACACCTAGGAATCTGGACAGAGGAGCAGTCAACTGCAGGAACCCAGGTAAGGGTGGTAGGAGAGGTTTCCAACAGGGAGACAAACCTGTCTGTTGGTTTGTCCTACCATGGTGACATGTTGATGTGAGTTTTGAGGCTGAGCCACTGGTGTTTCTAACCCAGCAGGATGCACACAGTGCACAGGTATCATCCCAGCTTACAGACTGAGACAGACTAGGAAGAAGG
>NW_006939286.1:0-1655 GCF_000298275.1 Orycteropus afer afer | reverse complement strand
CTTAGGCTTTCTTCATTTTGTTTTGATCTTTTTTCTGATTGATCCCTTTCCAAAGAAGTATTCAGGTATTTGTCTTCAATCTCATTAAGTCTGTCTTCCACTGCATCCATCCTACTCCTTTACCCTTTCAATGTGTTATCTATTTCTGAAAGTTTAGTATTAATCTTCTGGATTTTTACCTGTAGATTTTGAATCATTTCTAATTTTTCATTTATCTTGTCATTTTGTTCTTATATTTTCTTTTGAAATTCTTCTAGGGTTTTCTCTGTGTCTCCTTGATCTGTCTCTCCATCCTTTGAAGATACCTAAATATAATTCTTTTGAATTCCTCATCAGGGAGTTCCAATGCTGCGTCTTCCTCAGGGATGTGTTTTGGGAATGTATCCTGGTCCCTTGTTTCTCCTGGTTTATCTTGCTTCTTTGTGTGGACTGTGATGATCTGTTGTTTCCGAGATGTTATGACATTTTTGTGTTTATATTTAATTGGTGATTGTATGTTGGAGTGACTTGCCCATGATTTTAGTTTTCTTTGTATGTTATTTATACAAGCAGGGTACTGTGCTGTGCTCCTCTATTCCCTAGTTGACAGCACTTATACACTCAGCACCTGTCTCCTTTCCTTTGTTGGCCTCTCGTATGTCCTTGCCAACTCTGGCAAACAGAGCCTGTTCTTAAGTCCCTGTAATCCGAATGAGAGTGCTATCACTTTAAAATCCAAAATGGTTGCCACTTGTAAACATTCAAAATGGCTGCACCCTCTGTCACTTTAAATATCCAAAATGGCCACCGCTTGTAAACATTCAAAATGGCTGCACCCTCGGTCACTTTAAATATCTAAAATGGCTGCCACATGTAAACAATCAAAATGGCTGCACCCTCCAGACAGCAGAAAGTCCACAGCTCAGGTTGTCTCCCTCCTTGCTGTTTTCTTCCTAGTCATAGGCCACCAACACAGTCGTCCCTGCAGCCCTTGGTGACCAGGCTGATATTTAGGTCAATTCTCAGGTCTCAACACCACTTGGAAATATTCAGGCTGTTGGTCTCGTCAGAGTAGCTGACAGTCTGCAGCTCTGACCATCTCTATACTCACTGTTTTTGTTCAGGTTTTTCCACTAGTTGGTGTCTAATCCACTTCTGTATAGTTCCTTTCAAAGCTCAGTGTTCCAGGATTATTTTCTGTATCTCTGTCAATTGGTTTTTCTTTTCTTTGTTGAAGAGGGTGTGTGTTGCTTGTCTGCCTATTCCTCCATCTTACTGGAAGTCCCTCAAGGAATTTTTTAAGTTCATTTTTTATTTCTTCTATTACCCAGTTGTTCTTAAAGAGGGTGCTGTTCAGTTTCCATGTGTTTGCTCTTTTTCCATTGATCTTCCTATTGTTGATTTCTAATTTGATAGCATTGTGATCTGAGAAGATTCTTTGCAGTATTTCAATGTTTTACATTTATTAAGGCTTGCTTTATGGACTAACATATGGTCTATCATGGAGAATGTTCCCTGTGTACTTATGTGTGTTTCTTATAAGTAGTATATAGAAACCAGTACTATCAAGTCAATTCCAACTCATAGTGACCTTGTTGGACATAGTAGAACTGTTTCGTAGGTGTTTCCAAGGCTGTAATCTTCTTTTTTTTAAATTTTATTTTATTTATTGTGAT
>NW_006939285.1:0-1657 GCF_000298275.1 Orycteropus afer afer | reverse complement strand
GACTCATAGCGACCCCTTCTTGGGTTTCCGAGGCAGAAAATGGGGATACATCTTTAAAATTGGGAAAATCGTGAATGCCTGATTTTTGGCCTTGATGGTACATTAATCTCAGCCACCTATGAGCCACCACCTACTTCCTCTGCTACCACAGCAGTTGGATGAGTGTTTCTAGAACATGTCATGAAATGGGGAAGATTAGTTTGCTTGCAAATTTGTGTCATCTATCTTTTTAAAAAATGTCCTATAAATTTTCCTAAGGAGCTCTCATGGCACAGTGGCTTAAAGCATTTGACTACAAACCAAAAGCTTGCTTGTTTGAGCCTACCAGCTGCTCTGCAGAAGAAAGATGAGGCAATCTGCTACCTTAAAGATTTATAGCCTTGGAAACCCTGTAGGGTAGTTCTGCTCTATCCTATAGGGTTGCCATGAGTGGTTTTTCCTGAGGGTAGTGGTTGTGAGAGGGAGATGGTGGGAAGTGACTGGGGGAAGTGTATACTAATATAGATTTTGGAGGCATGGAAATGCAGATTGACAATGACTGTTTGGAAGAATTAGGAGGAGTTAAGGAATTGGAGGTCCTAATTAAAACAGTAGCATAGTGGCTAAGGCACTTGACTGCTAACCAGAAGGCTGACGGTTCAAATCCACCAGCCACTCCTTGGAAGGAAGGTTGGGCAATCCTACTTCCGTAGTGATACTGCCTCGGAAACCCAAGGAGGGGTTGCTATGAGTCGGGTCCGACTCGACGGCACATAACAACAACAACAATTAAAACAGTATTTTTTCAGAAGCTAGAGAATATGAATACGGTAATACTTGTCCTCAGAGAAAAGTTAATTCAGAGGCGAAGACTTCAGATGTGGATCAGTTTCAAGGGTGGTTTTTGAGGAAGGTGTATTAGCGACAATCTGCTCTTCAACTCGAATATATTCGAAACATCTATGTTTGTCCACAGGATCTCTGCCCAGAGCTTCCTGCCATTCTCCATTCAATGGCATCTGTCAAGACAAAAGCAAATCTTTGCAGCCAGTCTTGTTAGACAGCCCTTTTCATGCTTATCCCAGCAGAATTGGCTTGTGATTTGCCAATGGTTTTTCCCAACCCTTGGTTTGGCTGAAGGAGCCCTGGTGGCATAGTGGTTAAATGCTTGGCTACTAACAGCTGTTCAAACCCACTACCACTTGCCATGAGAGGAAGATGTGGCAGTCGGCTTCCAGAAAGATTTGTAGCCTTGGAAACCCTATCAGGCATTCTCCTCTGTTCTGTAGGGTCGTTGTGAGTAGGAATTGTCTGGATGGCTGTGGGTTGGGGCTTTTGGTTGGTGAGTTGGCTGCAATGCAGAAGTTCTTATTGTGCTTATCATATGGCCAAGTAGACTAAGGTGGCTTTGAAATTTATTATCAGAAGCGATTTCAGTGTTTTCCCCTTTCTTTTAACTTCTTCCTGTTTTTGGTAAAATGCTTGGTTTTGTTGTTCCTTTTATAACTCTGTTCATATTAATATTCAGCATTTCCTCTGTTTCATAGGGGTTGCTTAATATTGTGGGAAGTAGCACACATATATAAGAGTATATGTTGTTGTTGTTTGTTGTTATGTGCCGTCAAGTCAGACCCGACTCATAGCGATCCCTCCTTGGGTTTCTGAGGCAGTATCACTA
>NW_006939284.1:0-1656 GCF_000298275.1 Orycteropus afer afer | reverse complement strand
TTTTTTTTTTTTTTTTTTTTTTTTTGTTTTTTTTAATCTGAGCCAGAGGAAGAATGCATTTCATTTTCTCTTCTGAAATTTGTTAATGTGCCTAGACACTTTTTTCCATAGTAATCGGTGTACCTGCTGATAATTTGGGTTCAGCTTGTTTTGCACTTTACACTTTCACAAAATCCACACTTTCTTGCTGTGTTTAGGAGCTGTGTAGGATCCCTTCATGTTGAAGTATCACAGGTCACTTAGTCGTTCCCCTGGCAATGTGGCATTAGGCTATAGGCAAACTGGCTGGGCTACATGGATTGTTTTTCAATTGATAATAATAAAATAAAGTATGGCCTATTGGTTTTTAAAATATGTATGGATTTTAACAAGGTGGCATAGTGGATAAGGCATTTGGCTGCTAACCAAAAGGTTGGCATTTCAAACTCACCAGCTGCTCTGTGGAAAGAAGATGGGGCAATTTACTTCTATAAAGATTAACAGCCTCAGAAACCCAATGGTGGTCACTATGAGTCTGAATTGAGTCCATGGCAGTGAGTATGGTTTGTTTTTTTTTGTTTTGTTTTTGTTTTTTTGGTTTTAAAACACATTTTAAACCCACTGCCATCGAGTTGGACCCAACTCATAGTGACCCCTCCTTGGGTTTCCAAAGCAGTATCACTATGGAAGTAGATTGCCCAACCTTCCTACTGAGGAGTGGCTGGTGGGTTTGACCTACCAGCCTTCTGGTTGGCAGTCAAGTGCCTTAGGCACTACACTACCGGAGCTCCTACAAAAAAGTCACTGCTGTCAAGTCGAATCCCACTCATAGGGACCCCTGTTTGGGTTTCCAAGGTGGTATCTCTATGGAAGTAGATTGCCCAGTCTTCCTTCTGAGGAGTGGCTGGTGGGTTTGAACTGCCAGCCTTCTGGTTAGCAGCCAAATGCTTTAGGCACTGTGCCACCAGAGCTCCCCAATGATTATGATTACTAGCTTCCCTAAATTTTGTTCCCACTTACTGCTCATGACCAACTAGAAAAAGTGAAATATGCTCTCCAAATCACTCACATAGGAAGCCCCAGCATCTAGTTAGCCCATCTCCATCTTCCTCATGCCAATAGCCTAAAACCTGAGCTCCCTGAAGTCTTCACTGACTTCCACTGCAGAGTCTTCCCACTCTCCTGCCTGCCTTTCAGTCCCTGCTAAACACAAGTGATAGTGGCTGCCTCCCTTGTGATAAAAACAAAACAAAACAACACACACCAAGCCAGGTGCCCTGGACTCAATTTCGACTCAGGGCAACCACATGTGTGTCAGAGTAGAACTGAGACTCACAGTGTTTTCAGTGGCAGATTTTTCAGAAGCAGATCACTAAGCCTTTCTTCTGAGGTCCTCTCAGTGGACTTGAACAACCGAACTTTCAGTTAGCAGCCAAGTGCGAAACCCTTTGCACCCCCTAGGGATTTTGTAATAGTAAACTCTAAATAAACAGCTCTGCTTGTACTCATGGGGTCGTCTTTGTTTATACCCACAAAGCAATGAGTATGGGTCTTTTCCCGCATACCATGGGGGCTCACATTCAATGTAATGCCCTTGACCCCAAGGGAATAGAAAACCTAGATGCCCCAGTCTGCTTCAAGATCCAGATGTTTGGCTTCAGCTTCACTTGAAGAGAG
>NW_006939283.1:0-1646 GCF_000298275.1 Orycteropus afer afer | reverse complement strand
TTTCATTCTTGTTTGATTCAAAGAATTTTTGAATTTCAATTTTTATTTCTTCTGTTATTCAGTCATTCTTAAGGAGGGTTTTGTTCAGTTTCCATGTGTTTATTCTTCTCCACTGATCTTCCTATTGTTGATTTCTAATTTGATAGCATTATGATCTGAGAAGATGTTTTGCAGTATTTCAATGTTTTAAAATTTATGGAGGCTTGCTTTATGGCCTAACATATGGTCTATCATGGAAAATGTTTCATGTGCACTGGAAAAAAATATACATTGTGCTGTTGTTGGATGAAGTGCTCTGTAGATGTTTATAAGGTCAAGTTGGTGGATTGTATTGTTTAGCTTTTCTGCATCTTTGTTGAGTTTCTTTCCAGTTGTTCTGTCTTTCATTGAAAGTGGTGTGTTAAAGTCTCCTACTAGGATATGGAATCATCTATGCCTTTTCAACTCTTTTAAAGTCTGGTTTATGTATTTTGGGGCTCTTTCATTGGGTCCATAGATATTTATTATGATATCTTCTTGTTCCATTGATCCTTTAATCATTATATAATGTCCTTCCTTGCCTAGTATGGTGGTTTTTGTCTTAAAATCAATTTGATCAGAAATTAGTATTGCCACTCCTGTTCTTTTACAGTTGCCATTTGCCTGATACATCTTCTTCCAACCTTTGATGTTTACTCTATTTTTGTCTTTGTCTCTAAGATGTGTCTCTTGTAGACAGCATATTGATGGGTTTTGTTTTCTCATGCAATCTGCAACTCTCCATCTCTTGAGTGGTGCATTTAATCCATTAGCATTCAGTGTAATTATTGACAAGTATGAATTGGTTGCTGTCATTTTGTTATGTGTTTTTTCATGGTGTCCCTGGTTCCATATTATTTTCTGTGCTGAGCTCATTATGTTTATGAATCGTGTTATCATTCCTTTTGTTGCTGTTGTTTTAGTATTTGCTGAATATTTGTGCTTGTCCTCTTTTTTATTTATTGTGATGTGAAGGTTTGTCATTTTTCTTTGAGGTTGCCCTGTGATTTATAATTTTTTTCCCCAAGTTTGAAATAGCCCATTCTACCTTGCAATTCTCTTGACTTCCTCACCATTTAGAAGTTCTATAACTACACAGTATTTTCCCTCTTTTTGTTTTGTAGTTGTCCTCATTTGCCAATTGTTGTCTCTGGTTCCCTGTTTACAATTATATTGGGTTCTCTAGAGAAACACAAAAACCAGCAAAGCGTATATATATAGAGAGAGAGAAAAAAAAAAAAATTATCTTAGGAAAATGGCTCACAATCGTATAGAAGCCGTCAAGTCCAAAGTCCCTGGAGGAAACGTCAGGCTGGAGGCAGACTTAGCTTCCACAACCGCAGGGTGCCGAGAAATTCAAGGCTGGCAGGCAGTACACTGGTTGTTGACTCCAACGAAAGATGAATCCAAGATCTCCAGGCCGAGCGGTGGTCTGCTCACTCACGGAAGGTTGTAGTCAACACACCAGGGTCCCAATTCCTCAAAGAAAGTCTCTCTTCCCAGGATGTCCCTGGATAACCTGGAAGCAGGCCACACCCCTAAGGAAACTCCCCTTGGGCAGATTGGCCACTCAGAACACAGTCATCCGATCCCATCATGAGAACAACCACACAGAACTGGGGTCCAGC
>NW_006939282.1:0-1657 GCF_000298275.1 Orycteropus afer afer | reverse complement strand
ATATGCAAATAATCTCATGTAGATGAGCCTGGATGACATTATGCTGAGTGAAATAAGTCAATTACAGAAGGGTAAGTAATGTATGAGCTCATTACTGTAAAAAGACAAAGAAGGGTTTGTTTGGGAAAGAGAACTCACTTTGTAGGTTACTGGGGTGGGGAGGGATTAATTTTGGGTTAGCTGGGGCCCACACACTGACGTGGGTAAGGAGAGGAATGTATGGAGTCTGTGACCACCATAATAACATATGGAAAAGTAAGGACACTGAATTGTGCACATAGGAGATAGACAACAGATGCTAATACCAACCAGTGTGCCCACAATACTGTGTTACCATTAACACCAAACACCAGGTTACAGATAAATACATAAACATCTGAGAGGATCAGATGGGGGTCAGTGAACTGGAGTATACTCTAGACCAAGGATAGATTCAGTGGAAGCTAATCTTGCACAGAGACCAATGATACAAAATACCTGCAATCCTTACAGAAACAACAGAAGACAAACATAGAGTAATCTCTCCCAGACACTGTGGGAGAGAGATCCAACAGATCTACTGTCTGAGGACCATAGTACTGAGGGTCACCAGACTCAATTGGCACAACAAAATACATAAAAGCCTTGTTCCTCATCCTACATTGATGAGTAGCAACTGGGGTCTTAAAAGCTTTCAAGCGGGCATCTAAGATGCACCTAACGGTCTCCTATCGTCAGAAGTGAAGAAGAGTACAAAAAAACAAGGGCATTTGGAAGCAATCAGCCCTAGGACATGATGGCCCTTGAGACCAGCAGAACTAGATGGTGCCTGGCTACCAATGCCGATCACTCAGGATAGGATCAAATCTGGAGATCCTGGATAGAGTGGGAGGAGAAACATGGACCAAAATCCAAAAACTCAATAATGACCAGAATTACTGGTAGAATGAAGTCTGGTGAGACCTCCAATACTATGGTCCTGGGATACATTCTGGGCCTGGAATAAAGCTCCCTCCCAGGGGCTGGCTATCAGCCCAATAGTAAACAAGATGTACATGCAGACTACTCAACCCAGGGTGACGCACCCACATACTCTATGGAAATGCATCCCTTGGAGCAATCAACCATAGGGCACCAAAGGGGCAACACTCACATGGAGGAAATGGAGGACAAACAGGAGTGCAAAACTATGAGGGGCACCGGGGGAGGGGGAAGGTTTACTGGGCAGACTGGGTTAGGGTTGGGCATGGTAAATGGGGAGTGAAACTAAATGTACATGTAATGTTGAATGTAAAACAAACTCTTAAAATAAAAAACTAAAAATAAATAAATAAATAAAATAAAACCACACACACACACACACACACACACACAAGATTAATCACATTTTGAGGACTCACATAACTAAATTATGTCAAAAAATTAAATTGAATTAGGTAAAAATTCTCCCCACGGCCTTGTTCAGAATCAGAGTTGCCTCAAAAACAAAACTGAAGATAAGCTCCTTTGAGATGGTGTACGAAACCTCGTGCAAAACCTAAACACCAACAATTTAAGTTGTTTCAATATTAAAAAAAAATCTTAACTAGGTCACTTACTGCCCAGTCCTGTGCCAGCCTCACAATCCTTGCTATACCTGAGCCCACTGATGCAGCCACTGTGTCAACCTGAGCCCATT
>NW_006939281.1:0-1657 GCF_000298275.1 Orycteropus afer afer | reverse complement strand
CTTCTGTGTCTGTATTAATTGGTTTCCCTTTTCTTTGTTGAAGAGGGTCTGTGCAATCCTTCTGCCTAGTCTGCCATCTTGCCCCGCCTCTCCATTTCAGTTTTGACAACTTCCAATTTTCCTAGATTCATATTTCATACATTCCATGTTCCAATGATTAATGGATGTCTGCAGCTATTTCTCTTTAATTTGAGTGGTGCCACATCGGCAAATGGAGGTCTCGAAAGCTTTACCTTACTCATAGTACTAAGGCTGGTTTACTCTGATGATGCAGCTCTTTCTGTCTTATTTTGAGAGCCTTCTAATCTAGCTGCAGGCATCCAGGTGCAGAGAGTTTACTCAGGCATGCCCTAAGCAGAAGGGTGGGAGAGTGGGAGAAAGGGGATAAAAAGCCAGGAACCCAGACAGAGGAGCAGTTAGCTGCAGGGATCTAGGTGAGAAGAGGGCACTCAGGCACACCCAAAGCAGCAGGGTAGGAGAGCGGGAGAAAGGAGCTTAAAATTCCCAGGAATCCAGACAGAACAGGAGTCATCCGCAGGGACCCAGGTGAGGGTGGTACGAGAGGTTTCCAACAGGGAGACAAACTTGTCTTTCGGTTTGTCCTACTGTGGTGATGTGTTGATAAAGTTTTGAGGCTGAGCCACTGGTGTTTCAAACCCAGTGGGGTGCACATGGTACACAGGCATCAGCCCAGCTTACAGACTGAGACAGACTAGGAAGAAGGAAGAGGCTGTCCACTTCTCAAAGGTCCCATCAGTAGTGGATGATAATTCCAATTTCTCTACACCCTTGCCAGCGTTTGTTGTTTTCTGTCTTATTGAACTTTGCTATTATTGCTCGGGTGAGATTATGTTGCTTTGATTTGAATTTCTCTGATGGCTGAAGATCATGAGCCCTTCTTAGGTATTTCTTGGCTGCCTGAATGTCTTCTTTGATAAAATGTCTGTTCACGTCCTCTGCCAAGGCTATAATCTTTATGGAAGCAGACTATCACATTTTTCACCAACAGTGTAAGAGTATCTGTTTATCACCTTGTTGTAAAAACTGAATCTTACCAACTTTTCATATTTTCCATTCCAGTGGTTGAAAAAATGATGTCTTTTTTTACCTTCTATTTCCCTGCACATTTGCAGAGTGAAAAAACATCGTCAATATATTTATTGGTGATTTTTATTTCTTCTATGATTTGCATGTTTGGATACTTTGTCTTTTTTTTTTTTTAATGCATTTTATTGAAATATAATTTATGTACAGTGAAATGCACAAAACTAAAGTGGTCGATGAATTTTTTTTTTTGCAGTGCTCCCACCCCTCTAATCCCATCCCCGTCAACCAACAAAGAAAGTTTCCCTCCATATATAAACCTTTCCTTGACCCTCCACAACAACTAATTAATACTATATTTACCCCTCTGCTATTGACTTATGTCACTCAGCATAATGTCCTCCAAGTTCATCCATATTATGCGATGTTTTGCACACTACATTATTCTTTAGTGCTGCATAGCATTCCATTATGTGTATGTACCATAGTTTGGTCATCCACTCTTCCGCTATAAATCTTAGAGATAAATCCCTTGCCAGATATGTAGTTATCGGCAAATATGAATATGTTGCTGTCATTTTTGCTATGTGCTTTCTCATGGTGTCAATTTCTT
>NW_006939280.1:0-1623 GCF_000298275.1 Orycteropus afer afer | reverse complement strand
TATTTGTCTTCAATCTCATTAATTCTGTCTTCCATTGCATCAATTCTACTCCTTTGCCCTTCCAGTGTGTTACCTATTTCTGACAATTTAGTATTAATCTTCTGGATTTCTATATGTAGATTTAGAATCATTTATAATTTTTTATTTATTTTATCATTTTGTTCTTGTGTTTTCTTCCAAAATTCCTCCAGGGTTTTTTTCTGTGTTTTCTTTAGTCTGTCTCTCAATCCTTTGAAGATACCTAAAGATAATTCTTTTGAATTATCAGAGAGTTCCAATGGTTCTTTTTCCTCAGGGATGTGTTCTGGGTCTGTATCCTGCTCCCTTGTTTCTACCACTTTATCCTGCTTCTTTGTGTGGACTGTCATGATCTGTTGTCTCCGAAGCATTGTGGCATTGTTGTATTTAGCTCTCTGTTGACTGTGAAGAGCAGCCAAGGGTGATTCAGGTTCTTCTTGGTGGTTTTTATCATTGGCGCATTGGTGGAGAAGGAGGTAGTGGCTCTCGCTCAGTAAGTGAAGTTGCAGGAGGTTTGGGTGCAGTTGTGTCTTATGGGGACTGTTGTTTCCCACTCAGTTAGATAAAAATTACAATTGAATAACCATCAAAAAACTAAAAGTATGTGGACAAAAAACACACCATGTAATCACACAGGAACAGTAACCAAAAAAAGAAAAAAGGGGAAAAAAAAAACCCTGCAATATCTGGGGATAGGGCACTAAGAGAAAAAAGGTAGAGAAGAAAATAATGAAGAAAAAAATGAGGAAAATGCAAAAAGAAGAACAAGGAACAGAGTTAACCATGAGAAAAAGGGAAAAAAAGGAAAAAAAAAATTAAATTAAAAAAAAAAAAAATTCAACCAGGAACAGGGAAAAGAAAAAAAGCTGAAAACTAGAACCTGGGAGGGGAAGAATCAGATTAATAGTGAAAAGGACAAAAGTATTAATAATAATAGTTGTTTTGAAACAGACAAATACAAGCAAAATAATCACCAGAAAAAAGAAAGCGAAAAAGAAGAAAAGAAAAATTAAAAAAAAAAAAAAAATCTGTGGAGGACAGGGCAGGGCACCCAGGCTCCATCCAAGCACACAGATTGGGATGGAGTTCCTGCAGGCCCAGACTGTGGATGGCAGTGGGGGATGGCTGCACCTCTGGTCACCAAATGGGTGTGGGGTATAAGAGTAACAAGAGGAATGTCGCACCTTTTCAGTCTTGCAGGTCCGGAGTGTCCTTGGGGTTGCTGGAAAGCCGAACCTCTTCTTAAGCCCCTGGAATCTCTAAGAGTGCTGTCTTTTTAAATATCCAAAATAGTCAAGCTGCTTGTAGCATTCAAAATGGCGGCGCCCCCGGACCGGCAAAAGTCTACAGCTCAGCCCGCTTTTCTCTTCCCCTTCTCCGTTTATTCCCCAGCCACCAGAGAAGTCCTCTGTGCAGTCCCTGTCTAGCAGGGCTGATTTTTAGGTTAATTCTTAGGTCCTACCACCACTCAGGAATCTCCAAGCTGTCTGTGCCATCAGGATCACTCAGGATCACTGCCAGACTGCAGCTCCGTCTGTCTCCTTTTTTGGTATTTTCACGCAAATTCTTCTGCTAGTTGGGGTTTAGTCCACTTCTATATCCTTC
>NW_006939279.1:0-1657 GCF_000298275.1 Orycteropus afer afer | reverse complement strand
ACCTTTTTTCAACAACACAAATGGTGGCTGTACACATGGACTTCACCAGATGGAACACACAGGAATCAGATTGACTACATCTGTGGCAAGAGGCGATGGACAAGCTCAATATCTTCAGCCAAAACCAGATCAGGAGCTGATTGTGGAACAGACAATCAACTGTTCATATGCAAGTTCAACTTGAAGTTAAAGACAATTAAAACAAGTCTATGAGAGCCAAAATATGATCTTGAATATATCCCTACTGAATTTAGAGACCACCTAAAGAATAGATTTGATGCATTGAATACCAATGACCGAAAACCAGAAGAATTGTAAGATGACATCAAGAGCATCATCCATGAAGAAAGCAAGAGATCACTAAAAAGACAACAAAAGAAGAGAAGACCAAAATGGATGACGAAAGAGACTCTGAAACTTGCCCTTGAGTGGAGAGTAGCTAAAGCAAATGGAAGAAATGACAAGATAAAAGAACTGAACTGAAGATTTCAAAGAGCAGCTCAAGAAGACAAAGCCAATTATTATAATGATATGTGCAAAGACCTGGAGTGAGAAAACCAAAAGAGAAGAACACGCTCAGCATTTCTCAAGCTGAAAGAACTGAGGAAAAAATTTAAGCCTCCAGTTGCAATACTGAAAGATTCTAAGGGCAAAATATTGAATGATGCAGGGAACATCAAAAAAAGATGGAAGAAATACACAGAGTCACTGTACCAAAAAGAACTGGTCGATCTTCATCCATTTCAGGAGGTGACATATGATCTAGAACCAATGGTACTGAAGGAGGGAGTCAAAGCTGCAATGAAGGAATTGGCAAAGAACAAGGCTCCAGGAACTGTTGGAATACCCATTGAGATATTTCAACAAACAGATGCCACACTGGAGGCACTCACTCGGTTATGCCAAGAGATTTGGAAGACAGCTACCTGGCCAACTGACTGGAAGAGATCCATATTTGTACCTATTCCAAAGAAAAGTGATCCCACAGAATGTGGAAATTATCAAACAATATCATTAATATAGCACGCAAGCAAGATCTTACTGAAAATAATTCAAAAACTGTTACAGCAGTATATTGATAGAGAACTTCCAGAGGTGCAAGCTGGATTCAGAAGGGATATCATAGCTGCTGTAAGATGGATCTTGGCTCAAGGCAATGAATACCAGAAAGATGTTTACTTGTGCTTTATTGACTATGCAAAGACATTTGATTGTGTGAATCATGACAAATTATGGATAACACTGAGAAGAATGGGAATTCCCGAACACTTGATTGTGCTCACGAGGAAACTGTACCTTGACCAGGAGGCTGTCGTTCGAACGGAACAAGGGGACACTGCATGGTTTAAAATCAGGAAGGGAGTGTGCCAGGGTTGTATTCTTTCCCCATACTTATTCAATCTATATGCTGAGCAAATCATCTGAGAAGCTGGACTATATGAAGAAAAACATGGCATCAGGATTGGAGGAAGAATCATTAACAACGTGAGATATGCTGATGATACAACTTTGCTTGCTGAAAGTGAGGATAACTTGAGGCACTTACTGATGAAGATTGAGGAACACAGTCTACAGGATGGATTACATCTCAATATAAAGAAGACAAAAATCCTCACAACTGGACCAATAAGCAGCATCACAATAAATGGAGAAAAGA
>NW_006939278.1:0-1657 GCF_000298275.1 Orycteropus afer afer | reverse complement strand
AAAAAAAAAAATGTCTCTGAGAACATGATTTTATAGGATAATAGTGCTGAGTCATCAGAAAAAGGCTAAATATTTAGTATATACAGTTTCAGATTAAGAAAAGAGTTTAGAGTTATCTAAGAAATAGTTCCTAAAAATGTTTATCACAAAAACATTTCAGAGACTTCCGGTAAGATGGAGATGCCTATTCGGCAGACAAGTGACACAGACCCTCTTCAACAAAGAAAAGAAAAACCAATTGAGAGAGATACAAAAGATAATCCTGGAGCTTTGAGATTTGAAAGGCACTATACAGAAGTGGATTAGGCACCAACTAGTGGAAAAACCTGAACAAAAAACAGTGAGTACAGAGACAGTTGGAGCTGCGGACTATCAGCTACTCTGACGGGACAAACAGCTTGAATGTTTCCAAGTGATGCTGGACCTGAGAATTGACCTAAAGATCAGCCCTGGTCACCAAGGGCTGCAGGGACGACTGAGCTGGTGGCCTCTGACTAGGAAGGGAAACAGCAAGGAGGGAGACAACCTGAGCTGTTGACTTTACACAGTCTGGAGGGTGTAGCCATTTTGATTGTTTACACGCAGCAGCCATTTTAAATATTTAAAGTGACTGAGGGTGCAGCCATTTTGAGTCTTTACAAGTGGCAACCATTTTGGATTTTAAAGTGATAGCATTCTCATTCAGATTTCAGGGACCTAAGAACAGTCTCTGTTTGCCAAGGTCAGCAGGGACATATGAGATGCTGACAACAGGAAAGAAGACAGGTGGTGAGTGTATAAGTGCTGTCAACTAGCGAACAGAGGAGCACAGCACAATACTCTGCTTGCATAGATAACACAAACAAAATAAAGAAAGTGAAAATCATGGGCAAGTCACTCCAATGTAAAACCACCAATTAAATATAAACACAAAAATATCACAATGCTTCAGATACGACAGAGCATCACAGTCCACACAAAGAAGCAAGATAAAGCAGGAGAAACAAGGGACCAGGATACAGACCCAAAACACATCCCTGAGGAAGATGCAGCATTGGAATTCCCTGATAAGGAATTCAAAACAATTATATTTAGGTATCTTCAATGAATTGAGAGACAGATCAAGGAAAGCACAGAGAAAACCCTAGAACAATTTCAAAAAACAATACAAGAACAAAATGACAAAATAAAATTAGATATGATACAAAATCTACACACAGAAATTCCAAAGATTAATACCAAATTTTCAGAAATAGATAAGACATTGAATGTGCAAAGGAGCAGAATTGAATCAATGGAAGGCAGAATTATGGAGATTGAAGGCAAATACCTGAACACTATTTTGGAAAGGGATAAATTAGAAAAAAGATCAAAACAAAATGAAGAAAGCCTAAGGTTCATGTGGAATACCATCAAAAGAAATAACCTACACAAAATTGGAATTCCAGAACAGGAAGAGTCAAATAAAACAACAGAGAAAATTGTTAAAGATTTGTTGGAAGAGAATTTTCCTGGTATGATGAAAAATGAGAATATATCCATTCAGGAAGTCCAATGAATCCCAAACAAGATAGACCCCAAAAGAAAAATCACCCAGACATATCAATATCAAACTCACCAAAACCAAAGACAAAGAAAGAATCATGAGAGCAGCATGGGAAAAATGAAAAGTTACCTA
>NW_006939277.1:0-1661 GCF_000298275.1 Orycteropus afer afer | reverse complement strand
TGGATAACCAAACTATGGTACATACACACAATGGAATACTATGCAATGCTAAAGAATAATGTAGAATCTGCAAAACACCGTATAACATGGATGAACTTGGAGGACATTATGCTGAGTGAAATAACTCAATCACAAAAGGGCAAAAAAAATCTATCCTGAAGTACAATGTTGTCAGTGATAGGATAATATCCATACACCTATGAGGAGGACCAATTAATATGCCTATTATTCAAATTTACACACCAACCACCAAAGCCAAAGATGAGGACATTGAAGATTTTTACCAACTTCTGCAGTTTGAAATTGACTGAACATGCTATCAAGATGTGTTAATTACCACCGGTGACTGGAATCCAAAAGTTAGAAACAAAGAAGAATCACTGGTAGTTGAAAAATGTGGCCTTGGTGATAGAAATGATGCTGGAGATCACATGATACAATTTTGCAAGACCAAAGACCTATTCATTGCAAATACTTTTTTCAACAACAGAAGCAAAGACTATACATGTGGACTTTGCAAGACAGAGTACACAGGAATCAGACTGACTACGTGTGTGGCAAGAGGCAGTAGAGAAGCTCAATATCTTTAGCCAAAACAAAGCCAGGAGCTGATTATGGAACAGACCATCAACTGCTCATATGTAAGTTCAAGTTGAAGTTAAAGACAATTAAAACAAGTCCACAAGAGGCAAAATATGACCTAGATTATATCCCTCCTGAAGTTAGAGACCATCTAAAAAATAGTTTTGATGCATTGAACACCAATGACTGAAAACCAGAGGAATTGTGAGATGATATCAAGAACATCATCCATGAAGAAAGCATGAGGTCATTAAAAAGACAAGAATAAAAGACCAAAATGGATATCAGAAGAGACTCTGAAACTTGCCCTTGAATGGAGAGTAGCTAAAGCAGATGTAAGAATCAACAGGATAAAAGAGCTGAACAGAAGATTTCAAAGAACAGCTTGAGAATACAAAGTCAGTTATTATAATGAAACGTGCAAAGACCTGGAATTACAATAGCAAAAGGGAAGAACATACTTGGCATTTCTCAAGCTGAAAGAACAGAGGAAAGAATTTAAGCCTCAAATTGCAATATTGAAAGATATCATGGGCAATATGTTGAATGATGCAGAAAACATCAAAAGAAGATGGATGGAATACATGAGTCACTGTACCAAAAAGAATTGGTAGATGATCATCCATTTCAGGAGGTGGCATATGATCAAGAACCAATGGTATTAAAGGAAGAAGGCAAAGCTGCACTGAAGGAATTGGCAAAAAACAAGGCTCTGGGAATTGATCGAATGCCCATTGAGATATTTGAACGAACAGATGCTTCACTGGAGGCACACACTTGGCTATGTCAAGAGATTTGGAAGATAGCTACCTGGCCGACTACTAGAACAGATCCATATTTGTACCTAATGCAAAGAAAGGTGATCCCACAGAACGTGGAAATTATCATACAATATCATTGATATCACACACAAGTAAAATCTTACTGAAGATAATTCAAAAACAGTTGCAGCAGTATATTGACAGAGAACTTCCAGAAATGCAAACCGGATTCAGAAGGGGACGTGGAGTGAGGGATATCATAGCTGATGTTAGATGGATCTTGGCTCAAAGCAAAGAATACCAGAAAGATGATTACTT
>NW_006939276.1:0-1643 GCF_000298275.1 Orycteropus afer afer | reverse complement strand
AAGAAAGAAAAAAGATTTTACTTGCATGTGATATTAATGATATTGTTTGATAATTTCCACATTCTGTTGGACCACCTTTCTTTGGAATGGGTACAATTATGGATCTCTTCCAGTCAGTTGGCCAGGTAGCTGTCTTCCCAATTACTTGGCATAGCACCAAGTGAGTGCCTCCAGCATGGCATCTGTTTGTTGAAACATATCAGTAGGTATTCAGTCAATTCTTGGAGCCTTGTTCTTCAACAATTCCTTCAGTACAGCTCCAATTTCTTTCCTCAATACTACTGGTCTTGATCATATGCCACCTCCTGACATAGATGAACTTTGATCAATTCTTTTTGGTACAGTGACTCTGTGTATTCCTTCCATTTTCTTTTCATGTTTCCTGCATCATTCAATATTTTGCCCACAGAATCTTTCAATATTGCAACTCAAGTCTTGAAATTTTTCTGCAGTTCTTTCAGCTTAAGAAATGCCAAGTGTGTCCTTCCCTTTTTGTTTTCTAACTCCATGTCTTTGCACATTTCATTATAATAATTGACCTAGTCTTCTCAAGCTGCTCTTTGAAATCTGTTCAGCTCTTTTATCTTGTCATTTCTTCCATCTGCTTTTGCTACTCTCCATTCAAGAGCAAGTTTCAGAGTCTCTTCTGACATCCATTTTGGTAATTTCTTCCTTTCCTGTCTTTTTAATGACTTTTTGCTTTCTTCATGAATGACGTTCTTGATGTCATCCCAAAATTTGTGGTTTTCAGTCATTGCTGCTAAATTTGTCAAATCTATTCTTTAGCTGGTGTTTAAGTTCAGGTGGGATATAATCAAGGTCATATTTTGGCTTTCATGGACTTGTTTTAATTTTCTTCAGCTTCAACTTGAACATTTGTATAAGCAGTTGATGGTCTGTTCCACAGTCAGCTCCTGGTCTTGTTTTGGCTGAAGATATTGAGCTTCTCCATCACCTCTTTCCACAGATGTAGTTCATCTGACTCCTGTGTACTCCATTTGGCAAGTCCATGTGTATAGCCACCATTTATGTTGTTGTAAAAAGGTATTTTCAATGAATAAGTCATTCATCTTGCAAAATTCTGTCATGCAATCTCCAACATCTTTTTTATTACCAAGGATATATTTTCCAACTACCAGTGATTTTTTTGTGTTTCCAACATTTGAATTCCAATTACCAGAAATAATCAATACATCTTGATTGCATGTTTGGTCAATTTTAGACTGTGCAATTTGGTAAAAATCTTTAGTTTCTTCATCTTTGGCTTCAGTGGTTGGTTTGTAAATTTGAATAATAGTAGTATTAACTGGTCTGCCTCATAGGCATATGGATATTATCCTATCACTGACAAAGTTGTACTTCAGGATAGATCTTTGAAACAATCTTTGTGATGATGAATGCCATGCCATTCATCCTCAATTTGTCATTCCTGACATAGTAGATCATATGTTTGTCTGTTTCAAAATGGCCAAAACCAGTCCATTTCAGCTCACTAATGCCTAGGATATTGATCTTTATGCATTCCATTTCATTCTTGACAACTTCCAATTTTCCTAGATTCACACTTTGTACATTTCATATTCTGATTATTAATGGATGTTTGCAGCTATTTCTTCCCATTTTGAGTTGTGCCACATCAGCAA
>NW_006939275.1:0-1602 GCF_000298275.1 Orycteropus afer afer | reverse complement strand
TCCAGGTAGGAATTAGGTAAGGGGAGGGCGCAGAGGTTTCCAACAGCTAAGGGAGACAAATTTGTATGTCAGTTTGTCATCCTGTGAGGCTTGTACATTGGAGTGAGGCTTGAGGCTGTGCCACTGGTGTTTCAGACGCCAACAGAGTTGTACATGGTGCACAGGTTTCAACGCAGCTTACAGACTAAGACAGATTAGGAAAAAAGAGAAGGCCATCCACTTCTCAAAAATTGGCCAGGGAAAACCTTATGAAAAGCAGAGAAACACTGTCTGATACATTACAGGGCAACTTTATGAATAGCTTGGAAACACTGTCCAACACAGTGCAGGAAGACGAGCCCCTTGGGTCGGAAGGCACTCAATATAGGTTTGGGAAAGAGCTGCCTCATCAGAGTAGAACCAACCTTAATGATATGGATAAAGCCTTTCAGGACCTCCATGTGCTGATGTGGCACAACTCAAATTGAGGAGAAACAGCTGCAAACATTCTTTAATAATCAGAACATGGAATGTATGAAGTATGAATCTAGGTAAATTGGAAGTTGTCAATAATGAAATGGAACACATAAAGATTGATATCCTAGGCATTAGTGAGCTGAAATGGACCAGTGGCCATTTTGAATCAGACAACCATATGATCTATCATGCCGGGAATAACAAATTGAAGAGGAATGGCGTGGCATTCATCACCACAAAGGATGTTTCAAAATCTGTCCTGAAGTATAATGCTGTCAATGATAGGATAATATCCATATGCCTACAAGGAAGACCAATTAATACTATTATTATTCAAATTTATGCACCAACCAGCAAAGCCAAAGATGAGGAAATTGAAGATTTTTATCACCTTCTGAAGTCTGAAATTGACTGAAAATGCAATTAAGATGTGTTGCTTATCACTGGTGATTGGAATGCAAAAGTTGAAAACAAAGAATCACCGGTAGCTGGAAAATTTGGCCTTGGTGACAGAAATAATACTGGAGATCGCATGATAGAATTTTGCAAGACCAACAATTTATTCATTGCAAATAACTTTTTTCAACCACACATGGCAGCTATACATGTGGACTTCACCAGATGGAGTACACAGGAATCAGATTGATTACATCTGTGGCCTAAGAGGCAATGGAAAAGCTCAATATTTTCAGCCAAAACAAGACCAGGAGCTGATTGTGGAACAGACCATCAACTGCTTATATGCAAGTTCAACTTGAAGTTGAAGACAATTAAAACAAATCCATGAGAGCCAAAATATGACCTGGAATATATCCCTCCTGGATTTGGAGACCATCTAAAGAACAGATTTAATGCACTGAACACCAGTGACTGAAACCAGAAGAATTGTGGGATGACATCAAGAGCATCATCCATGAAGAAAGCAAGAGGTCACTAAGAAGACAACGAAAGAAGAGAAGACCAAAATGGATGACAGAAGAGACTCTGAAACTTGCTCTTCAGCAGAGAGTAACTAAAGAAAATAGAAGAAATGACAAGATAAAAGATCTGAACAGAAGATGTCAAAGAGCAGCTCAAGCAGACAAAGACAATTACTATAATGAAACATGCAAAGACCTGGAGTTAGAAAACCAAAAGGGAAGAACA
>NW_006939274.1:0-1665 GCF_000298275.1 Orycteropus afer afer | reverse complement strand
ACAATGGAAACAGGTGCCTGGCCCCCTTGTGGGGGTGGGACCGGGCAGGTAAGGAACGCTGATGTGGGGACTGGTTAGTTTCGTCATCAGCTAGGCTTGGAAATGGGCTCTTCTAGAGGCAGAGGGGCATCCCACTGCCATGGAGAGAGGAGCCCGAGGTGCAGTGCAGTGCGTCCTTGGACCCGAGATCCCTGGGCAGTTCCTCCTTGGCAGAGGGCCGGCAGAGACAGCTGGCACAGATGCGGCTGAGACGACCGGCTGAGACGAGAGCTGAGGGACCGAGAGGCACGAGAGAGAGCAGCGGCTGGCCGGCCCACAGACGGAGAAAACCGAGTGCCCTTGGGCAGCCGACTTGCTAGTGCAGTGGGGTCCTCTAGGGGCACCTATCGGCAGAGCTAAAGGGCTTTGTAGCACTTGCTCGAGCAGGGCCGAGGCCAGGCCACGGAGCAAGGTCCAGAGAGGCGTGCCTGAGGGCACAGAGGGGACTGTGCTCATCGAAGGACTGGATCCTGAGAGCGTTTCCCAACCTGAATTGTAACCTGTTCCTTCCGTAATAAACCCCACAATTTTGAGCATTGTCCACGAGTTCTGTGTGGCCATCGCAACAAACCCAGCAGAGAGGTAGTGGGTGCCGTGGACAGACGGTTGTCAGAGTGGGGAAAACGGTGCTGGCCTGTCTCGCCTCACAGGAACGAGCCTTGGGCTGCTTGCCGATGGTGATTCCGTCCCCCTCTCGGGAAGTTCGAGTAGGTGAGAAGATGTAGCCTCCATGTCCTTTTAGAACTTCCCAAACTTCATATTTAAAAAATGTTGTGATTGTCGGTATTTTCCCAGGTAACCCGATGAACTTATTCTTTTATCCCAATGATAATCCTTGCCACAGTGGTGAATTTGGTTTTGGCCAAGTATCCGTTTTGAACACTTGGCCCAAGTGTGCTTTGGGGATATTTCTCCATGCTGCCCAGAGACAGGTGCATGGCGTTCTCTGTTCCCCCAACAGATATGGTACCCCACGGCCAAGGGATCTTCTCCTCCCCGGGACACCGTGGCCTTGTCCTTGAAAAAGCTCCCAGAACGAGACACACAGGACGTGCACTGTTCCTGACCCCAGCAACAAGGAACAGCTGAGGGTATCAGGGCCACCCCGTGTGACTGTGTGACAGCCACGTGGACACCTTCCCCACATGCTGGAAGGGGCCTCCCTCCTCCCTGTCCTACGGGCTGTCCTGGCCCTGCTACCTGGCAGCCAGGAGGCGGTAGCTGGAAGGCTGGGCCTGTCCTGAGCTTCTGGGGCTGAGAGCCGCCATTGCCCATCCCTTTTCCTGGACCTCTTCATCCCAGGGGTGCCCTGAGCCCATGGACCTGGGGCAGCTTCGGGAACGTGCAGCGTGGGGGATACAGTGCCGGGCAGGCAGACGAGGCCCTGCTGCCCTGGGCCCAGGGCTCAGCCCTCCAGTGTGGCCTCCAGGCCAGCAGCGGGACGACGGCCCAGCACTGGGGACACGAACATGATCAGGCCCCGCTCGAGACGGATCGACCCAGAACCTCGGAGCTGGGGCCTAGCAGTCTGGGTTTCGCGAGCCTCCACGGGACTGTCCGGTGATTCTGAGTTTGAGAAGCCCTAGTTAGTGGGCCGAGGCGTCTAATTAACAAGCAAGCCCGGGC
>NW_006939273.1:0-1665 GCF_000298275.1 Orycteropus afer afer | reverse complement strand
ATTTGTCATGATCCACACAATCAAATGCTTTTGCATAGTCAATAAAACACGAGTAAACATCTTTCTGGTATTCTTTGCTTTCAGCCAATATCCATTTGACATCAGCAATGATATCCCATGTTCCACATCCTCTTCTGAATCCAGCCTGCACCTCTGGAAGTTCTCTGTCAATATATTGCTATAACTGTTTTTGAATTATCTTCAGCAAGATTTTACTTGCATACAGTATTAATGATACTGTTCGATAATTTCCACATTCTGTGGGATCACCTTTCTTTGGAATGGGTACAAATATGAATCTCTTTCAGTCTGATGGCCAGGTAGCTGTCTTCCAAATCTCTTGGCATAGCCAAGGGAGGGCCTCCAGTGAGGCATCAGTTTGTTGAAACATCTCAATGGGTATTCCACCACTTCCTGGAGCTTTGTTCTTCACCTCACCACTTCCTTCTGTGCAACTTTGACTTCTTCCTTCAATACCATTGGTTCCTGAACATATGCCACCTCCTGAAATGGATGAAGATCGACAAGGTCTTTTTGGTACAGTGACTCTGTATATTCCTTCCATCTTCTTTTGATGCTTCCTGCATCATTCAATATTGCAACTCAAGGCTTAAGTTTTTTCCTCAGTTCTTTATCTGGTGAAATGCTGAGCCTGTTCTTCCCTTTTGGTTTTCTAACTCCATGTCTTTGCACATTTCATTATAGTAATTGGCTTTGTCTGCTTGAGCTGCTTTTTGAAATCTTCCATTCAGCTCTTTTATCTTGTCATTTCTTTCATTTTCTTTAGCCACTCTCCACTCGAGGGCAAGTTTCAGAGTCTTTTCTGACATCCCTTTCCGTCTTTTCTTTCTTTCTCATATTTTTAATGACCTCTTGCTTTCTTCATGGATGATGCTCTTGATGTCATCCCACAATTCTTCTGGTTTTCAGTCATTGGTGTTCAGTGCATCAAATCTATTCTTTAGATGGTCTCTAAGGACCATCTAAATTATTCCAGGTCATGTTTTGGCTCTTGTTGACTTGTTTTAATTGTCTTCAACTTCAGCTTCAACTTGCATATGAGCAGTTGATGGTCTGTTCTACAATCAGCTCCCGGCCTGGTTTTGGCTAAAGATGTTGAGCTTTTCCATCTCCACTTGCCACAGATGTAGTCAATCTGATTCCTATGTACTCCATCTGGTGATGTCTATGTGTATAACTAGTGTTTGTGTTGTTGAAAAAAGGTATTTGCAATGAATAAGTCATTGGTCTTGCAAAATTCTATCATGCGACCTCCAGAGTTATTTCTGTCACCAAGGCCAAATTTTCCAAATACTGGTGATTCCTCTTTGTTTCCAACTTTTATATTCCAGGCACCAGTGATAATTAACATACCATGATTGCATGTTCAGTCAATTTCAGACAGCAGAAGTTGATAAAAATCTTCAATTTTTTCATCTTTGGCTTTGGTGGTTGGTGTGTAAATTTGAATAATAGTAGTATTAACTGGTTTTCCCTGTGTTGTTGTTGTTGTTGTTATTTGCCATCGAGTCGGCCCTGACTCCTAGCGACCCCTCCTTGGGTTTCCAAGGCAGTTATCACTATGGAAGTAGGATTGCCCAACCTTCCTTCCGAGGAGTGGCTGGTGGGTTTGAACCGCCAGCCTCCTGGTTAGCAGTCAAGTGC
>NW_006939272.1:0-1666 GCF_000298275.1 Orycteropus afer afer | reverse complement strand
CTCTTCCAGCCTGCTACTCTGGCGTCCCTGAGTTGTCTCTCCTCACCTGTAACCCTAGGGCTGATGAATATACATTTGTAAATATGAGTCCAGTGGTTCTGATGTGAAGCCTGAATTATGATCCCTGCATAGCATACACTTGGCTACTAACCCAAAGGTTGGCAGCTTGAATCCATCCAAAGGCACTTGTGAAGAAAGTCATTGTGATCTACTTCCAAATGATCACCACCATTATAAACCCTATGGCACATTTCTACTCTGATGCACGTGGGGTCTGCAGAGTTGGGACTGACTTGCTGGCAACTGATGTTGTCATATTACTGCCTGCTGATCCCACGTGGCTAATTGTGACCTATCACCCACAGTTTAGCTAAATTTTATCTCAAACTTTTCCAAATAAATTGCCCCGTGCTCAGGCACAATCTTCTAATTATTACTAGAAGGATGACTAAGAAAATGGGCTTCGGATTATCCTTGGACATTGAAAGTGTGCTCTCTACACAAGGGTGTCAACTGGTGATGGAAGGTTTCAGCACTCAGCCAGGCACCATGTCTAGTTTACTAGACATGTCCATAAAGTTCTGGATGCATCTTTCTAAATTCAAGCATATCTCCAAGGCCATAATAGTTAAAGACTAGCCAGAATTCTAAATCCAAAAGAAGTAAAATCACCTCTCATTCTTTGTATCATTTCATCCAATAGATCTATTCCTTCCTCCTAATCTTACTCTTTTACCCATTTGTCAAAATTTGTTCTTTAAATGCCAGTCACTATACATTACTAATAGCTGTTAAATTATTTAAAAGTTAAATTTATTTTAACAGAGCTCCAAAATATAATAAGGAAATGTGTCTTTTGCCTTTGAAATCTGGGCATTTACTTCTGAAATTACATAGCATGAG
This sequence comes from Orycteropus afer afer, assembly GCF_000298275.1. NCBI lineage: Eukaryota > Metazoa > Chordata > Mammalia > Tubulidentata > Orycteropodidae > Orycteropus > Orycteropus afer. The sequence goes on along the minus strand of NW_006939272.1, from coordinate 763 downwards.
ACAAGCCCTGAGGAAGGCAGCATAAAGGAAAAGGAAATGCCATCAAAAATTTTAAAGACTCCAGGGGAGTTCCTGCAAGATGGCAGACTAGGCAGAAGTACTGCACAGACCCTCTTCACCAAAGAAAAGGGAAACCAATTGACACAGACACAGAAGATAATCTTGGACCACTGAGCCTTGAAGGGAGGGATACAGAAGTAGAGTAAACCCCAACTAGCAGAAGAATTTGTGTGAAAATACCAAAAAAAAAGGAGACATATGAAGCTGCAGTCTGGCAGGGACCTGAGTGCCCCTAACAGCACAAACAGCTTGGACATTCCCGAGTGGTGGTAGGACCTAAAAATCACCCTGCTAGCCAGGGACGGCACGGACTGTGCACGGTGGCTGGGGAACAAACAAAGAAGCTGAAGAGAAAGGTGGGCTGAGAAGTGGACTTTTGCCAGTGCGGAGGGTGCCACCATTCTGTAGATTTAAAAAGTGGCTTGACTATTTTGGATATTTAAAGAGACAGCACTCTCGTAGATTCCTGTGGTGGTAGGACTTAAGAATTAACCTAAAAATCCCCCTGCTAGCCTGGGACTGCATGGAGGACTGTGTACGGTGGCTGGGGAACAAACGGGGAAGGGGAAGAGAAAGGTGGGCTGAGCTGTGGACTTTTGCTGGTCCAGAGGGCACCGCCATTTTGAAGGTTTAAAAAGCGGCTTGACTATTTTGGATATTTAAAGAGACAGTGCTCTTGCAGATTTCTGTAGCTTAAGATCAC
>NW_006939271.1:0-1664 GCF_000298275.1 Orycteropus afer afer | reverse complement strand
AACTGCCAGCCTTCTGGATAGCAGTCAAATGCCTTAGACACTACATTACCAGAACAAATCTGTCTTGAAAGAAGTACAGCTGGAATGCTCCTTAGAAGCGAGAATGGTCAGACTTCGTCTCACGTACCTTGGTCATGTTGTCAGGTGGGGCCAGTCCCTGGAGAAGGTTATTATGCCTGGTAAAGCAGAGGGCAGTGAAAATTGGGAGTATCCTCGACAAGATGGATTGACACAGTAACTGCAGCAATGGGCTCAAGCATAGAAAATAGTCTAAGTACTAACTTGATGGCACCTAACAACAAAGTAACTTCAAAAGTGACAGTCATAAGCTAACTGATAAAGAGGCCATTACTTTTATCTGGTTTATAAACACCTTTTTTTAAGCATCTTATCCTTTAATGAAATTTGATGTGCTCCTAGACACTGATGGTAGAAAGTAATTCTGTTAAATACATCATTTTTCCACTACCCTACTAGCCTGGACCAATAGGCAACATCATTAATAGGCAACTCAAACTGAGGAGAAACAGCGCAAACATCCATTAACAGTTGGACCATGGAATGCATGAAGCATGAATCGAGAAAACTGGAAGTTGTCAAAAATGAAATGGAGGGCATAAAGATTGATATTCTAGGCATTGTTGTTGTTGTTGTGAAGTGCCGTCAAGTCGGACCCGACTCATAGCGACCCCTCCTTGGGTTTCCAAGGCAGTATCACTACGGAAGTAGATTGCCCAACCTTCCTTCCAAGGAGTGGCTGGTGGGTTTCAACAGCCAGCCTCCTGATTAGCAGTCAAGTGCCTTAGGCACTATGCTACCAGAGCTCCTAGGAGAGGGTATAAGGGGAGGAAATCAAGCCAGGATTCCGAATCAAGAGATCCCAGTTCACCAGAATCTCCACCAGAGGTGTTCTGGAGCCAGCTCACACTCGTTGGCAGGGACAATTGTGTGTATCTCTTCAGACTCTGCAGTTGGAGGCATCACAATAGTAGCCTGGCATGTGTTACAGTCGGGGTATTAGCACAGAAGTCAGCAAACACAAACAAGTCAGGATGCTTGTCCTTTTAGGGGAACCAAATGCTTAACATTTACCAGCACCTCACCGTTCTCAGCCCTAACAGTTGACTGAGGGTTTCAAAATCTAGATGCCCTAATATTTATTTCTGAAAGCACAAAACCCAAGCCCAAGATCAGTGCTCACCTCAGTGGAATGATGTCAGAGTATTTCTGCTTAATGTTGAAAAAATTAGTAAAGGAACAAGCTACCCTAAAATTTTTTTTCTTTTCATTATGAAAAGGAATGGGATTACATTGACATTCATTGAATGGATGAAAGTTCAGATACTGGACAACTCCACAACATGGTAACTTAGCATCTGAGGACATGGTTATGCCTTTCCACTTACTCAGGCTTTTTTCATGTCCTCCAGGAAAGTTTTAAGTTCCCCTCATAAAAGTCTTGCATATTTCTTGTTAAACTTATTTTTAGGTCTTTTATGGAGATTGATGCCATTGTGAATGATATCTTTTTTTCTGTTACATTTTCTAATTATTTATTGCTAATGAATAGGAAGGAGCTCTGGTAGCATAGTGCCTAAGGCACTTGACTGCTAACCAGAAGGCTGGCAGTTCAAACCCACCAGCCACTCCTCAGAAGGAAGGTT
>NW_006939270.1:0-1667 GCF_000298275.1 Orycteropus afer afer | reverse complement strand
CTGGCTTCCTGGCTTTTAATCCCCTTTCTCCTGCTCTTCCCACTTGCTACTTTGGGCGTCCCTGAGTTGTCTCTCCTCACCTGTAACCCTGGGAAATATCATCTGCGAGACTTACATGTGGTCATGGGTATAGTAGAGAGGCGTTTAGAAGACTTAGTTACAACACCTGTTAGATGGCAATAACTTGCAGTGCTGGGTACTATTCTCCAGGAGGCAATATATGGACTAAATCAGTTTCCAATGTATGGTGCTGTTTCTCCATAGCCAGGATTCATAGGTCCAGGAACCAAGGGGGCAGAAATAGGAGTGGTACAACTCTCTATTACCCCTAGTGAGCCACTAACAAAATTTTTGCTTTCTCTCCCCATAAGCCTATGGTCTGCTAGTTTAGAGGTCTTAGTGTTGAAGAAAGGAATGTTTCTACCAAGATACACAACAATGATTCCAGTGAACTGGAAGTTAAGATGACCTCTGGCCACTTTCATCTCCTCATGCTTATGAATTAACAGATAAAAGGGGTAGTTACTATACTGGCTGGTGTGAGGGTTCTTGATTACCAAGGAGAAATTGGACTGCTGTTATATAAAGGAAGTAAAGAAGAGTAGGTCTGGAATACAGTTAATCTCTTAGTGCATCTTTTAGTACTTCCATGCCCTGTGATCCAAGACAATGGTTAACTACAACAACCCAATTTTAATGGCATAGATTCTTCAGGAATGACAGTTTGAGTCACACTACTAGGCAAAGAACCATGCCAATCTGAGGTACTTGATAAGGGCAAAGGGAATATGGAATGGATAGTACAAAAAGGTAGTTATAAATATCAGCTATGACCATGTGACCAGTTGCAAACAGGAGGACTGTTATTTTGTTGTGAATATGTGCATATGTGTGTAACAAAATATATTTATTTCCCTCTCTTGTTCCCATATTTATTATATAACTGATGATTTATTAAGTTATATGATAGTATTTAAGTTATAGGATATCAAAAACAAGAGTGAACCTCACCCAAGGATTCTGTATCCTTTCCTGACTGAGGTTAGTACATTTTTGGTTGTACAGAGGATAGCTATGTGAGGCAAAAGTATAAATTTACTATTGTGTTTATTTGGAGATAAAGAAGGGTTTTAAAAGATGTTGATGGTTAATACACCACTTTCAATGAAAGATAGAACACCTGGAAAGAAACTCAACAAAGACACAGAAGAACTAAATACAATCAACCAACTTGATCTTATAGACATCTACAGAGGACTTCACCCAACAAAAGCACAATATATATTATTTTCCAGTACACATGGATTATCCCCCAGGATAGACCGTGTTAAGCCACAAAGGAAGCCTCAATAAATTTGAAAAATTGAAATTGTACAAATATTGTTCTTAGATTACAGTGCAACAAAATGAGAAATCAACAGTAGGAAGAAAAACAGAAAAAGAGCAAACATGTGAAAACTGAGTAACAATCTCCTTAAAAAGATTAGGTAACTGAAGAAATAAAAAATTCCTTGAATCAAACGAGAATGAAAATACAACATACCGAGTAAAACTGGTTAGCCATCAAGAACGGATACTTAGAGGCGGGGCAAGATGGCGGACTAGGCAGAAGGATTGCACAGACCCTCTTCAACAAAGAAAAGGGAAACCAATTAACACAGACACAG
>NW_006939269.1:0-1660 GCF_000298275.1 Orycteropus afer afer | reverse complement strand
AAAAACCAACAAGACTAGGAATTGTTTTTTGAAAAGATTAATAAAATTTACAACCACGGGCAGACTTAACAAAGGAAAATAAGGAGAAAATGCAAATAGCATGAATAAGAAATGAAATGGGGGACATCACAACAGAACCAATAGAAATAAAAAGAATAATATCAGGATACTATGAAGCACTGTAGGAGCTCTGGTAGTCTAGTGCCTAAGGCACTTTACTGCTAGCTAGAAGGCTGGCGGTTCAAACCCCCCAGCCACTCCTCGGAAGGAAGGTTAGGCAATCAATCTACTTCCATAGTGATACAGCCTCGGAAACCCAAGGAAGGGTCACTATGAGTCAGGTCCGACTCGACGGCATATAACAACAACATGAAGCACTGTCCTCCAACAAATTTGAAAACCTAGAAGAAATAGACAGATTTCTAGAAACACACTACTTACCTAACTAACACAGACTTAGGTAGAAAATTAGACCATAACAAAAGAAGAAATTGAACGGGTCTTAAGACAATTACCAACAGCAAAAAAAAGTCCTGGCCTAGCTGGTTTCACTGGAGAATTCTACTAATCTTTCAGAGAAAAGTTGACACCAATCCTACTCAAACTATTCTAGAACATAGAAAAGGATAGAATCCTCCCAAATTCATTTTATGAATCAAGCATAACCCTGATACCAAAACCAGGCAAAGACATCTCTAGAATGGAAAACTACAGACCAATATCAACATGCTGAGTGAAATAAGTTAACCACAGAAGGACAAATATTGTATTTTTCCACTATTGTAAAAAGTCAAAGAAATTTTTATACATGGAAGAGACCTTTCTTTTTTGGTTACCAGGGATTGGGGTGGAGCGATTTCTAGATAGGCTGAAATATATCTATATAAAACTCACTTCCGTTGAGTCGTTTCTGACTCATAAAATCCTCTCCTTGGGTTTCTGAGGTGGTATCTCTATGGACGTAGATTGCCTAATCTTCCTTCTGAGGAATGGCTGGTGGGTTTGAACCACCAGCCTTCTGGTTATCAGTCAAATGCCTTAGGCACTATGCAACCAGAGGTCCTATATATCTATATCTATCTGTATTTATATCTGTCTGTCTGTCCATCTATCTATGTATCTATCTCTCTACTTATATACCAAAGATTATTAGAGGTTACCAGTGGTAGGAGGGAGGGGGAAAGGAGAAGCTTTTGTTTGTAGGGCATAGGATTTGTGGTAATGGTTGTGAAATATTTTGGAAAAGGATAGCAATAATGGTGTCACAATATAAAAAATATCATCAATGTTCCTAAGCTGTAAATGTGGAAGTTGTGGTGTGGTGAAGAATACAGAAAGTACCATGGACAGCCAGAAGAAGTAACAAACCTGTCCTGGATGAAGTGCAGCTGGAATGCTCCTTGGAAGTGAGAATGGCCACACTCTCTCTCTTTGGTCATATTGTCAGAAAGGACCATTCCCTGGAGAAGGATATCATGCTTGGTCAAATGAAGGGTCAGTGAAAAAGAGGAAGGCTCTCAACGAGATAGATTGAAACAGTGACTGCAACAATTGGGTTTGAACTTGTGTTTTATTGACTATGCAAAGGCATTTGATTGTGTGGATCATGACAAATTATGGATAACATTGAGAAGAATGGGAATTCCCAAACACTTGATTG
>NW_006939268.1:0-1617 GCF_000298275.1 Orycteropus afer afer | reverse complement strand
GCGACCCCTCCTTGGGTTTCCAAGGCAGTATCACTACGGAAGTAGGATTGCCCATCCTTCCTTCTGAGGAGTGGCTGGTGGGTTTGAACCGCCAGACTTCTGGTTAGCAGGCAAGTGTCTTAGCCACTATGCTACCAGAGCTCCCTTCTTTGAAATAACTAGATAAATATTTTAGTTTATGTAACTGATGAAAAAACTAGATGAAATGCTTTAGTAACAGATACTTATACATTTCAAATAACATACCTCATCTTTTCCTTCCATACCACTACTTATAAGATTTGAATCTCCACTTTTTTTTATGAATTGTTAGCAGCATCTAATGTTGGAAAAATTACTTTTCTGGAATAATGGACATATATGAGGTAGAAAATATATACCAAGATAAGTTTAAATTACATTTAATTCTATTTTTTTTTCATAAAGTACAGTGAAATGTACAAGAAAGTTTGTTTCATTAATCAATATGTTTAATAGCCAAAGTATATATTTTCTTCATATTTTTCTATAATATGACTTTAACATTGAAATACAATGTGTTTGTATGCACATCATTTTTAATTTACTTATTGAAGATGTGAGAATTCTTAGACTTGACCTTGAATTAATATTTATTTTAGGTTTCAGTATAAAGCTGCTATTCTCTAAAACCAAAGACTATTAATGTTATATTAAAGCTAAGTCTCCAACTTATTTTCCAATGAAGAAAAGGACCTTGTTTCATTTCAATTTCAATTAATCAAAACTGTTCTTTAAAGAAATTAAATCTAATTTTGCATGTGTTTGATGTAGTGCTAATAAAAGTATAAATTAGTATTATTTTAAGAAGAGAAATTTGTCATTATTTCTCAAAACTAAAAATATTCACATCCTTTGAACCTATAATTTCACTTTTGGGTCTTGCCTAAAGATACACTGGCTCATGGGTTAACTAATGCATGGATCAAGTGGTTTACTGCCACATCACCTGTAATAACAAAAGACTGGACACAATTTCATGTCCATCAATACAACATTGGATAAATAAATTTTGTTAAATATGTACAATAGAGTGGAACATAGTAACGAAGATAATATATTCATTCATTCAATGAATCTAAATATTTATTATGCATCTGGTACGTAGTGAGTTTTGGAGATGAGAGCAGTGAACAGAGAGTAAAAAAATCTTTAGTTTCATGATTTTGCCTTTAGTTGAGGGATACAAAAAATGAAAAAAAAAATACATAGTGGTAACAAATTATATTAAAAAAAAAAGAAAAAGAAGCAAAAGGAGATGAGTTTGGGTGGTGGATGTTGAGTTGCTATGCAAAAATAAGGAAAAAGTTTCAGCATTAAGATGGAACAATTTATAATTGATATGGTTACGTGAAAAAAAGAAGGTCCAAAACAATATGCAAACATGTGCACTTGTTGTTGTTGTTAAGTGCTGTTGAGTCGTTTCCGACTCATAGTGACCCCATGCACAGCAGAACGAAACACTGCTCGATCCCGGGCCAGCCCCACAATCCCTGCTATACTTGAGCCCATCATTGCAGCCACCATGTCAATCCATCTCATTGAAGGCCTCCCCCCCTTTTGTCAACCCTCCACCCTACCAAGCATGACATCCTTCTC
>NW_006939267.1:0-1608 GCF_000298275.1 Orycteropus afer afer | reverse complement strand
TCAGTCAAAGCCAACTGAAAAAAAAAAAAAAAAAAAAAACAAGCTAAAAAAAAAAAAAATGAGAAAAGATAACATAGACAGAAAAGCTAAATAGATATTAAATAGTAATATGATGGACATGAATTCAAATAAAATAATTTCATTATGTAAATGAGCTAAATGTACCAATTAAAAAACAAAGATTATGAATCTGGGTTTCTTTAAAAATCTCCTATGTTGCTAAAAGAGGAGTCAGAAGTAGGGATCCAGGTGAGGGGAGGGAACCCAGGACACACCCCACAAGCAGCAAGGCAGGAAAGCTGAGAGAAGGCCTGAAAAACGCCAAGGGGACTGGGACAGAGCAAGGACCCAGCAGTAGGAATCAAGGTAAGGGGAGGTTGGAGAGGTTGCCAACAGTTAAGGGAGACAAACTTGTCTGTAGGTTTATCCTACTGTGGTGATGTGTTGCTGTGAATCTTGAGGCTGTGCCACCAGTATTTCAAATGCAGCAGGATGCACCTGGTGCACAGGTGTCAAGGCGGCTTGCAGACTGAGACAGGCTAGGAAGAACGAAGAGGCCATCCACTTCTCTGAAAATTGGCCAGGGAAAATCTTATGAATAGCAGAGAAACACTGTCTGACTCATTACTGCACAACTTTATGAATAGTCTGGAAACACTGTCCAATACAGAGCAGGAGGATGAGTCACTTAGGTTAGAAGGCTCTCAAAATAGGACTGGAAAAGAGCTGCAACAGAGTAAAACCAGCCTTACTCATATGGATAAGACAAAGCTTTCGAGACCTCCATTAGCTGATGTGACACCACTCAAATTGAGGAGAAATAGCTGCAAACATCCATTAATAATTGGAACATGCAATGTATGAAGTAGGAATCTAGGAAAATTGGAAGTTGTTAAAAATGAAATGGAATCCATAAATATCGATGTCCTAGGAATTAGTGAGTTGACATGGACTGGTTTTGGCCATTTTGAATCAGATAACCATATGATCTACTATGCTGGGAATGACAGTTTGAAGAGGAATGGCGTGGCATTCATCATCACAAAGGATGTTTCAAGATCTGTTGTGAAGTACAATGCTGTCAGTGATAGGATAATATCCATACGCTTACAAGGAAGACCCATTAATATTACAATTATTCAAATTCATGCACCAACCACCAAAGCCAAAGATGAGGAAATTGAAGATTTTTATCAACTTCTGCAGTCTGAAACTGACCGAGCAGGATGTAATAATTATCACTGGTGACTGGAATGTAAAAGTTGGAAACAAAGAAGAATCACTGGTAGTTGGAAAATTTGGCCTTGGTGACAGAAATACTGCTGGAAAACACATGGTAGAATTTTGCAAGACCAACGACTTATTGATTGCAAATTCCTTTTTTCAACAACACAAACAGTGGCTGTACACATGGAATTCACCAGATGGAACACACAGGAATCAGTCTGACTACATCTGTGGCAAGAGGCAATGGAAAAGCTCATTATCTTCAGCCAAAACCAGGCCAGGAGCTGATTGTGGAATAGACCATCAACTGCTCATATGCAAGTTCAACTTGAAGTTAAAGACAATTGAAACAAGTCCATGAGACCCAAAAGAGGAATATAT
>NW_006939266.1:0-1609 GCF_000298275.1 Orycteropus afer afer | reverse complement strand
GATGGGATCTGGATTGGGATTGCATTGAATGTATAGATTGCTTTGGGTAGAATTGACATTTTCACAATGTTCAATCTTCCTATCCATGAGCATGGTATGTTCTTCCATTCATGTAGATCTCTTATGGTTTCTTGAAGTAGTCTTTTATAGTTTTCTTTGTACAGGTCTTTTGTATCCCTGGTAAGATTTATTTCCAAGTATTTTATTATTTTTGTAGCTAGTATAATGGTATTGATTTCCTTATTTCTTTTTCAACAATCTCTTTGCTGGTGTAGAGGAATCCAACTGATTTTTTGGATGTTGATCTTGTAACCTGTCACAATGCTAAATCTCTCAATTAGTACCAGTGGATTTTTGACTGAGTCTCTTGGGTTTTCTAGGTATAGGATCATATCATCAGCAAATAGGGATAGTTTAACTTCTTCCTTACCAATTTGGATGCCTCTGATTTCTCCTTTTTGCCTTATGGCCCTGGCTAGGACTTCCACTACAATGTTGAATAGAAGTGGTGATAGAGGACATCCTTTTCTAGTTCCTGCTCACAAGGGGAATGGTTTCAGTCTCTTTCCATTGAGAATAATGTTGGCTATTTGTTTTGCAAAGATGCCCTTTATTATGTTGAGGAATGTCCCTTCTATTCCTATTTTTCTGAGAGTTTTGGTCAAGAATGGGTGTTGGATTTTATCAAATGCCTTTTTGCATTGATTGATATGATCATGTGGTTCTTTTTCTTTGTTTTATTTATGTGGTGGGTGACATTGGTTGTTTTCCTAATGTTGAACCATCCTTGCATACCTGATATGAACCCCACTTGGTCATAATGAATGATTTTCTAGATATGTTGTTGGAGTCTATTGGCAAAGATTTTGTTGAAGATTTTTGCACCTATATCCATGAGGCATATTGGTTTGTAGTTTTTCTTTTGAGAGATGTCTTTGTCTGGTTTTGGTATCAAAGTTATGCTTGCTTCATAAAATGAGTTAGGGAGGATTCCATTCTTTTCTATGTTTTGGAATAGTTTGAGTAGGATTGGTGTCAGTTCTTCCCTGAATGTTTGTTAGAATTTTCCAGTGAAACCATCTGAGCCAGGACTTTTTATGTTGGTAATTATTTTATGACCTGTTCATTTATCTCTTTTGTTATGGATCTGTTCAACTTTTCCACATCAGTCTGTGTTTGTTTAGGTAAGTGATGTGTTTCTAGAAATCTGTACATTTCTTCCAGATTTTCAAATTTGTTGAACTACAGTTCTTCATAGTATCCTGATATTATCCTTTTTATTTCAGTTGGTTCTGTTGTGATGTCTCCCATTTCATTTCTTACTCATTTTATTTGTATTCTCTCCCTTTTTTCTTTTGTTAAATTCGCAGTGGTTTGCCAGTTTTATTAATCTTTTCAAAAAAACAACTTCTTATCTTGTTGATGTTTTCTATTGTCTTTCCATTTTCTTTTTCATTGATTTATGCTCAAATCTTAATTATTTCCTTTTTTCTGGTGACTGTAGGCTTTTTTTTTTTTTTTTTTTCTAATTGTTGGAGATGTTGGTTTAAAGTGTTGATTTTGGCACTTTCTTCTTTTCTGATGTTTTTATTATTTTAAATTTTTCTCT
>NW_006939265.1:0-1669 GCF_000298275.1 Orycteropus afer afer | reverse complement strand
CAAATTCTTCTGCTAATTGGGGTTTAGTCCAATTCTGTATCCTTCCCTTCAAGGCTCAGGGGTCCACGATTATCTTCTGTGTCTGTGTTAATTGGTTTCCCTTTTCTTTGTTGAAGAGGGTCTGTGCAATCCTTATGCCTAGTTCGCCATCTTGCCGGAACTCTAAGCAGCAGAATTTAACACTACTGATCTGAATCATAACAAACCCTCCTTGGGTTTCCAAGGTGGAATCACTATGGAAGTTGATTGCCCAACCTTCCTTCTGAAAGCTAGGAATGATGGAGCTCTGGTGGTGTAGTGGTTAAGGCATTTGGCTACTAACCAAAAGGTGGTGGTTTGAACCCACCACCTGTTCTTCAGAAGAAAGGTGGGGTAGTCTGCTTAGGCAAAGATTTACAGCCAATGGGGAGTCACTATGAGTAAAAGGCAGTGAGTGTGGAGGCAGGAACACCTGTGGTATTCTTTATTACTTAAGATTTAGAGAAAATAAGAAGTACATTTTGCTAGACAAATCCATAATTTGCTGAGAGGATTTGTAGGGCAGTGGAGGGATAGAAACAGACTTATTTCAAGCATTCTTTGAAAATAATTAAGGATGACTTGGATATTCTCTCTCTTTCTATCTCTCTCTCTCCGTGTATGCTCTCTCACTTCCTCTGTCTCTTTCTCTTTCTCACTATGATTTCCTAAGTCCAGTGACTTCATTGCTGCTTTTGAATTTAGGTCCATAGTTTTTTTAACAAGAGAGTAAATATGAAAAATTCAATTTTAGTTCCAGAGGATAACACAACGCTAAAGATAGCACGAGGGATATTTTTTTCTGGAGAAAGCACTGGAGTGTCATTAAGAATTACTATCTTAGAATTTCACAGCTTTAAACACAGTGGTAGGATAACTTTTCAGGGGCACACAGAGGTAATTTTCAGAAGTAATTTCCTCTTTACCTCCTTTTCCTTAATTATAGCACAAACCAAATTTGTCATTTCTTGCCTATCATTAAGTGAGAACAAGTATTAAAAGATTTTAATTAGAAAATAATCAAGATGGATTTTCTTATGGAAAATAAGTTGCTGTTTTATTATAAAGAGAAACATGAGCTCTTAAAAAGTTAGGTGCTTTATATAGTTTGAAAGTACAGTAATATATTAAAGCTTAATATGTGACAATCAATATATACTTTGTAAATTGAGCATAAATTTTAGCAAATTTATTTTAAATATTCTTCTACCATTAATGCAGAATCAATTTTAGGTAAAATATATACTTGAAGCAAGTGTTCAAAGCAGTATTGGACAGGGTAGTTTTTATTGACTATTTCTAATTTTCACAGTGTTGTTGACTTGTGTGTCACCAGAACAACCACAGACATTATGCAGTGTCATAAATCTACTGTGACATGTTATTGCTTCAATCCAATGAAAATCTCTGATTTCTGTTAAAAAAAAAAAAAAATCAAACTCACGGCCATCTAGTTGGATCTGACTCACTGCGACCTCTGCCTGGGCTTGTGAGGCAGTACCAAAAACAAAAAACAAACATACTGCCATTCAGTCAGATCCAACTTATAACGACCTGTGATAGTTGAAGATGTGTCAACTTGGCTGGACTCCAGTTGTGAGTGGTGGTTCCCATGATGGATCACATGATTGCGTTCTAAGCGGCCGGTCGG
>NW_006939264.1:0-1671 GCF_000298275.1 Orycteropus afer afer | reverse complement strand
ACTGCAGAAGTTGATAAAAATCTTCAATTTTATCATCTTTGGCTTTGGTGGTTGGTGCATAAATTTGATTAATAGTTGTATTAATGGGTTTTCCTTGTAGGCATACAGATATTATCCTATCACTGACAGCATTGTACTTCAGGACAGATCTTGAAACATCCTTTGTGATGATGAATGCCACACCATTCCTCTTCAGTTTGTCATTCCTGGTATAGTAAATCAGATGCTGAGGGTCAGAGAAGAAACCGTCCTGACTGAAGAAATGTATCCTGAGTCATATCTGATCCTGAAATGTAACCTGTTATTTCCATAATAAACACTGTAATCATGAGTATTATCTGTGAGTTCTGTGTGCCAACTGCAATGAATTACTGAACCCAGCGTAGAAGTAGAGATTGGGAGGGATGGTTGGTGTCAAAAGTTTAAAGGGTAGAGGCATGTCCTTTTAATATATGCTTTTTATTTTTTTTATTTTTTAATAGAATAAGTCACATTGATTTTCTGATGTTGAATTAGACATTAGTGGCATAAACTTCACTCGGTGGTGGTCTACTGAAGATTTCATATATTTCTGGATTCACTTTACTAACATTTTGTTTTTGCATCTGTGGTCATGATGGATGTAGCTCTGTATATTGTTTTATCTTTTTGTAATAACATTGTCAGGTTTGTATTTAGTTTATATTGGGTTATCTGGCTTCATAAAATGGGTTGGGAAGTGATCTTTCCTCCTTTATTTTCAGAACTAGTTTTTGTAAGATTGGGACTATTTCTTCCTTAAACATTTGACAGAATTCACTGGTGAAATCCCCTGAGCCTAGGATTATCTTTGTGGAAAGTTTTTGATAATAAATTAAGTTTCTTTAATCAGTCATTGAAAATCTTATAAGGTGCAATTCTCTAACACACATGGTATTTTCATGAGTAGGAATCAACTTGAGGGCAACTTTTTTTTTTTTAGTGTCAAGTTGTTCTATAAGATATGGAGAGAAGGATATTAATATTTCTAATTATAATTGTGGAGCTATTTCTTTTCCATTATCACCATCAATTTTGCTTCAAGTATATAAAAATGGCATGGAGGTGGTATCTGACCTCCTCTAACTCCATAAGACAGAAGGAGTATCAAGAGCAACAGCAACAGCTCAGAGCTGATTCCTATGAGGTGGAGGTTGGCCATACCTCCACCATCTAAACTTTATAATAGTTTTGACACCAATCATCTCTCCCAATCTCTACTTCCGGGCTGGGTTCAGTAATTCATTGCAGTGGGCACATAGGACTCATAGATAATACTCATGATTGTAGTGTTTATTAGGGAAGTAACAGGTTATATTTCAGGATCAGAAATGACTCAGAATACAGTTCTTCAGTCAGGACAGCCTCTTCTCAGTAGTGCCTATAGGCACACCTCTCTCTGACCCTCAGCCTCTTGGCCCCCACTGCCCTTTAACCTCTGTCCTGCTTGGTAAGTGTTACAAAGCTCTTTCAGCTGCCAGTAAGAGCCCAGAGTTAGCCTACTCTGTCAGTAGGCCTTGGCCTGGAGACACTCATCTTTCTCGCTCTGTGGGTCTGGAAGTCCACCGCACTCCTACTGGTGTCCTGGTTCAGCCGCCTTGCTGCCGTGCTTCTCTGCTGCTGCTTCTCACTGTCCCCTGCTGTCTCTCTTGC
>NW_006939263.1:0-1671 GCF_000298275.1 Orycteropus afer afer | reverse complement strand
AAACCCACCAGCCACTCCTCGGAAGGAAGGTTGGGCAATCTACTTCCGTAGTGATACTGCCTCGGAAACCCAAGGAGGGGTCGCTATGAGTGGGGGCGACTCCATGGCACATAACAACAACAACAACAACATTCCTGTGGCTGTATTCCCATTTGGGAATAGGGCTGTCTTTATTATGTAAAAGCGCTATGTTAGTGTAGGGTGTGTCTTAAACCTAATGACTCTTGAGATATAAAAAGAGGAGAACATGCACAAGGAGAAGCAAGCACAAAGGAAGGAGAGAGCCATGTTACCTGGTGATCCGAAGACCATTAGAGAAGCTGAGACAAGGATTCCCTCCCACCCAGAGCAGACAGAGAGAAAGCCTTCTCCTAACTGTGGACTCCAAGCCTCCTAAACCATGAGAAATCAGATTTCTGCTCATGGAAACCAACCATTTGTGATTTTTTGTTTCAGCAGCACTAGGAGGTCTGGTGGCATAGTGTTTAAGGCACTTGACTGCTAAACAGAAGGCTGGTGGTTCAAACCCACCAGCCACTCCTCAGAAGGAAGGTTGGGCAATCTACTTCCGTAGTGATACTGCCTCGGAAACCCAAAGAGGGGTCTGTATGAGTTGGGTCGACTCAACGGCACATAACAACAACAACAACAATATGATTCTAAGGAATATTCTGATTGTACAAGATAGTTTTGTTGTTCTTCTGGCAATATAGAATGTTTAATATTCTTCACCAACACCATAATTCAAATGTATCCATTCTCCTTCCATCTTCTTTATTCAATGTCCAGCTTACATATGCATATGAAACAATGAAAAATACCCTGGCTTGTTCAGGGATACCTTAGTCTTCAAAGAGTTATCTTTGACTTTTAACACTTGAAAAAAGGCCTTGTAAAAGGGCTGTGTGCTAAGAAAATACGCCAAGAAGCTGGACTATATGAATAAGAACACTGTATGATGATTGGTGGAAGAATAATTAATAATAAGCAATAATCAGATGATGCAAACTTGCTTGCTGAAGAGGTTGAAGCACTTACTGAAAAAGATCAAAGATTATAGCCTTCAGCTTGAAGTACACCTCAACTTAAAACAAAAATCCTCACAATTGAAGAACATAGCTTATCAACTGTTAAATACTCCAAATTACATGATACCTGATCTAGAAAACGTTAACTTCTTTTCTGTGTCCTAATAACAACCCTATGAGATCAGTGGACTTTTATGCTATGAGTCAGAATTGACTTGATAGCAGCAGTGTTTTTTTTTTAACTATTATTGTAGAGATGAGAAAACAGTGACCTTTACAAAGTAAAGTAATTTAAGTATAGATAGTAAGCAGCAGAATTGGGATTTAAATCTCAGCAAGTTTAACTCTTGAGTCTTTGTTATTAACCACTAAGCCGGATAGCTTGGATAACTAAGCTGAAAGGCACCTTAAAACAATGAATTCTAACAAGTGTTTCCCTTTCAAAAGATCGAGGTATAAATGCCCCTAGAACCTGCTGTATGTCCAGCAGTACTAGTTAATGACCTTCAATTCAAGATTAGACAATTTGTGATATATAATTAATCAGGAAAGCTACTTTATCATACAATTTCTCTTAAAGCTATTTCCCAAATTTGTTCCTTGAGTGTTGAACATCACACAATGGCTGCTACTGTCAATTACA
>NW_006939262.1:0-1671 GCF_000298275.1 Orycteropus afer afer | reverse complement strand
TGTAATTGACAGTAGCAGCCATTGTGTGATGTTCAACACTCAAGGAACAAATTTGGGAAATAGCTTTAAGAGAAATTGTATGATAAAGTAGCTTTCCTGATTAATTATATATCACAAATTGTCTAATCTTGAATTGAAGGTCATTAACTAGTACTGCTGGACATACAGCAGGTTCTAGGGGCATTTATACCTCGATCTTTTGAAAGGGAAACACTTGTTAGAATTCATTGTTTTAAGGTGCCTTTCAGCTTAGTTATCCAAGCTATCCGGCTTAGTGGTTAATAACAAAGACTCAAGAGTTAAACTTGCTGAGATTTAAATCCCAATTCTGCTGCTTACTATCTATACTTAAATTACTTTACTTTGTAAAGGTCACTGTTTTCTCATCTCTACAATAATAGTTAAAAAAAAAACACTGCTGCTATCAAGTCAATTCTGACTCATAGCATAAAAGTCCACTGATCTCATAGGGTTGTTATTAGGACACAGAAAAGAAGTTAACGTTTTCTAGATCAGGTATCATGTAATTTGGAGTATTTAACAGTTGATAAGCTATGTTCTTCAATTGTGAGGATTTTTGTTTTAAGTTGAGGTGTACTTCAAGCTGAAGGCTATAATCTTTGATCTTTTTCAGTAAGTGCTTCAACCTCTTCAGCAAGCAAGTTTGCATCATCTGATTATTGCTTATTATTAATTATTCTTCCACCAATCATCATACAGTGTTCTTATTCATATAGTCCAGCTTCTTGGCGTATTTTCTTAGCACACAGCCCTTTTACAAGGCCTTTTTTCAAGTGTTAAAAGTCAAAGATAACTCTTTGAAGACTAAGGTATCCCTGAACAAGCCAGGGTATTTTTCATTGTTTCATATGCATATGTAAGCTGGACATTGAATAAAGAAGATGGAAGGAGAATGGATACATTTGAATTATGGTGTTGGTGAAGAATATTAAACATTCTATATTGCCAGAAGAACAACAAAACTATCTTGTACAATCAGAATATTCCTTAGAATCATATTGTTGTTGTTGTTGTTACGTGCCGTTGAGTCGACCCAACTCATACAGACCCCTCTTTGGGTTTCCGAGGCAGTATCACTACGGAAGTAGATTGCCCAACCTTCCTTCTGAGGAGTGGCTGGTGGGTTTGAACCACCAGCCTTCTGTTTAGCAGTCAAGTGCCTTAAACACTATGCCACCAGACCTCCTAGTGCTGCTGAAACAAAAAATCACAAATGGTTGGTTTCCATGAGCAGAAATCTGATTTCTCATGGTTTAGGAGGCTTGGAGTCCACAGTTAGGAGAAGGCTTTCTCTCTGTCTGCTCTGGGTGGGAGGGAATCCTTGTCTCAGCTTCTCTAATGGTCTTCGGATCACCAGGTAACATGGCTCTCTCCTTCCTTTGTGCTTGCTTCTCCTTGTGCATGTTCTCCTCTTTTTATATCTCAAGAGTCATTAGGTTTAAGACACACCCTACACTAACATAGCGCTTTTACATAATAAAGACAGCCCTATTCCCAAATGGGAATACAGCCACAGGAATGTTGTTGTTGTTGTTGTTATGTGCCATGGAGTCGCCCCCACTCATAGCGACCCCTCCTTGGGTTTCCGAGGCAGTATCACTACGGAAGTAGATTGCCCAACCTTCCTTCCGAGGAGTGGCTGGTGGGTTT
>NW_006939261.1:0-1671 GCF_000298275.1 Orycteropus afer afer | reverse complement strand
TCCTACTTCCGTAGTGATACTGCCTCGGAAACCCAAGGAGGGGTCGCTATGAGTCGGGTTTGACTCGACGGCACATAACAACAACAACAACAAGCCTTCAGAACTGTGAGAAAGTAAATTTTTGTTCTTATAAGCCACTGCTTTGAAATATTTTGTTACAGCAGTCCTAGGAAGTGAATACAGTGAGCCAGGGTAGAAACTAGGGTGATCATTTAGAGACTACTTCATTTATTCAAAGGAAAGGTAATGGCTTGGTAAGTAGCATGAAGATAGTGAGAAGTAGTTAAAATCTGAATATATTTTGGAGTAATGTTGGAGGATTTGCTGGTGGATTGGGTGAGAAGAATGAGAAAAAGAAACGAGTCTAGTGTGATTCTGAGTTTTTTGGCCTGAGCACTTGCAAGGACTAAATGTCCGTACATGGGGAGCAGGCTTAGGGTGGAGCCCACTTTCGGACATGTTAAGATAAAGATACTTTTTAGGGATCTAAGCAGTTTGATACATAAGTCTGGTCTTTAAGGAAGAAGTCTAGAGACAAGAATTTGTGAGTTGGAAGACATGTAATGCTATTTAAACAGTCAAACTGGGAGTGATCACTAAGGAAGTGAGTATATACGGAAAAGAGATCTAGGTTCTGAGTTTTGGGGCCCTTCAGACTTAGAAGTGGGTAAGTAAAGGGTAATGAGAAATGCCACTGAGGTGGAAGCCCAGTGAGGAGGCAAGATACTCTATGCAAAATGCTACTGATAGCTTAAGTAAAGATAAGCATTAAAAATAGACCTTTGAGTTTAGGCATTTTGGGGTCAATGCTCACTGGTAGACTTGTCGAGAGCAGTTTTGGTAGAATGGTGAATGATCACATTTTTCTCCTTATTAGTATTGTTGTTGTTGTTATTTGCCATCAAGTCGGACCCGACTCATAGCAACCCCTCCTTGGGTTTTGGAGGCAGTATCACTATGGAAGTAGATTGACCCATCTTCCTTACAAGGAGTGGCTGGTGGGTTTGAATTGCCAGCCTTCTGGTTAGCAGTCAAGTGCCTTAGGCACTATGCTACCAGAGCTCCCAGGGCTCCTCTAAACATATATAAAGATGTATTTTAAAAATTCTGTTCTTTCTCCAAAATTAAACGTATATCTGAATCATAACATACCACTGTATGGCTCTTATGGCTGTATTTTGTTCTTTTCATCAGCCAAGATACTTTTGGCTTCAAGTAAGCAAATACCCAAGTAAATACAGCCTAAACAGTAAAGCTTTTTGTTTTGTTTTGTTTGGGTTTCACAGTAAAAAGATTCAGAATAGGGCTGTTCCAGGATCGACTGATTTCTCAGCTCAACAATGTCATGGTCCTGGTCCATTGGCTTCCTCCATCTTGGCCATTTATATCTTTTTAAGAAGAAATTTTCAAAGAAGCACACTGGCAGCTCCTGTATCCTGTCCTCACTTGGCAGCCTAAGATAGGAAGGACTGAATGCTTGTCTTATATCTTTTTTTGGGGGGTGGGGAGGTGGGGAATATACAGAGACATGACCATAATAAATATAAACCATGTGCACTGCCGTTGAGTCAGATCTGACTCAAAGCGACCCTTCCTTGGATTTCTGAGGCAGTATCACTATGGAAGTAGATTGCCCAACCTTCCTTCCAAGGAGTGGCCATTGGGTTTGAA
>NW_006939260.1:0-1673 GCF_000298275.1 Orycteropus afer afer | reverse complement strand
AGCAGCCACCTAGATGCAACGATGGGTCTCTCTTCGTCTAGAGCAAAGAAGGATGAAGAAAGATTCATGGAAACAGTTAGTCCTATTGACTGGTACACCATGTGATCTGCAACCTATAAGATTGTGAGACCAGAGGAACTAGATGGTGCCCAGCTACCATAGTCAACCACTCAGAGGGGGATCTATGTAGGAGATCCTGGATAGAGAGGGAGAACAAAACTCAAAATCATTTGGAAAAAAAAGGGAGGAGGCCACCACATTTGCTGGTCTGATAGAGCCTGGTGGAACCACTGAGACTATGGTCCCTACCTGCCCTTCAGGTCCGGAATTGAACCCAAACCTGTGGCTTCCAGCCAAACAAAAAGACAGGCATATGAGGTGAACATATACCTGAGGTAGATACACTCCTTGGAGAGAATAATCATGGGAGAAAGAAGGGCTGTTCATGCACAGAGAGACAGTTCGGGGGCAGGAATGCATGGAGGGATACAAACAGGGAAGAGGTAACTACTGGGAGGAAGTAGGAGGGGAGCTGTTGCATTGGGGTAAATTGTAGTCAATGTCATGAGACAACGTGTGTGTGAACTGCTGTATGGAAAGTGAATAAACTTTCACCCAAATCACAATTAAAAAAAAAAAACTTCCACACTTGGAAATCCAGGTGCCAGGTATTAAGTAATTGTCTTGCAGTCCAAAGACATCCTTCTATAAGCTCACTACTTTGTGATGCTGAAACTCGGACTCTGCAAACCAGATTTCTGGCTTCCTGTTAGGCTCTGCAAAGAGAGGGAACCAAAGGGAAGGGACTTGCTTCTTCCTGCTTGCTTCCTTCAGTCTTCTAGGCCACTTCCAAGTTCCTGAGCACATCACCTAACAACCCTGCAGCAAAGTAATCCAATCTGCAGTTTATCCAAGACTGAGAAGGCCAGATCCTCTTCTGAGTCCTAGCCAGCACCCCCTTCCAAGTTTCCCAATTTTAATAATTATCCCCCAGTGTGGTAGCGGCGACCTCCACCATACCCTAAAGCTCTCCTTTTACCATTTTAGTTGACCCCAGTGGAGCAATGGTAAGCACTTAGCTGCTAGCCAAAAGGCCGGCAGTTCAAACCCATCAGCAGCTCCACAGAAGAAAAAAACTGGGTGATCTCCTCCCGCAAAGATTTATGGAAAAACCCTATTGGACAATTCTACTCTGTCTTACAGCACTGCTATGAGTTGGAATCAACTCAACAGAACCTAACAACAAGAAGTAACAACTGTATACAAGTGGCAGCTACCACAACTTCACGTAATTGCCAGGGTAAGGACTGACCCAGCTGTCTACACATCACCCTGCCTCTCTCGCTCTCCACTCAGTAAAAGACCCAAAGGACAACTGGGAAGTAGAAGGGTAGTTACACCAATTGAGAAAATACGAACCCTAAAGGATACCCAAATGCCATAAATGCCCATTTCTGATGGCTAGAAGGTAACAAATTCGGGATTCAAAACATAGTTTACTGGTGTCAATCTGTGAGTTTCATAGAAATTAGGACCAAGTCTATACCTAGGTGAGATGCACCCTTCCTTGCCCTTTAAAGCAGTGGGCCTCAATTAGATGCCCTCATCTGCTCAAAGTAAGCCATACCAAAGTGGGAAGTGACCCAGAGAACTTAATAATCAAATGTGGAAAG
>NW_006939259.1:0-1673 GCF_000298275.1 Orycteropus afer afer | reverse complement strand
CACACACACACACACACACACACCCCTCTCATCACTTATCGATTATCTCATTATTTGATATTTCACATTTATGACAATAGTAAAAAAAAAATCTACTATCTGGATTTTTTTTTCCTGTACATTAACAATGTATTTCTGCCACTAACAAATGTTAGGCAAGAATAATACTGGCTTTGATAGTTAAGTTTATGACAGCTTGGCTGGGCTATCATTATCAGTGGTTTGACAGTTATGTAATAACAAAATTTAACAGTTATGTAATGATATAATTTGGCAGTTATGCAATGATGTAATCATCCTCCATTTTTTGATCTGATAAGATCATGCTCCATTCTTGCATAATATAGATTTTCACATAAATGACTGCTCTTTGGTACCTAAACTAACCATGCTGTGGGAGTGAAGATATATATATATATACATATATGAGAAAACACTATTAATACAAAAGTAAATATAGGAAAAATAATTTACATTTTGTAAATCAACTTTCACATTTACAACAAAAGGAAATTTTAACAATTCATCTTAACAAGTAAGGAAGGAAAGATTGGAATGTCAGCAGAAGCACACCTGGGAACACATATATTGTTCCTGTATGTTGTTGTTTGCCATCGAGTTGGTCCCAACACATAGAGGCCCCTCCTTGGGTTGCTGGGCAGTATCACTGCGGAAGTAGATTGCCCAACCTTCCTTCCAAGGAGTGGCTGGTGGGTTTGAACCACCAGCCTTCTGGTTAGCAGTTAAGTGCCTTAGGCACTATGCTACTAGAGCTCCTAGGCAGGGTCACATACTTGCTCTTAATACTTTGACCCAACAGTGACATATCACGTTTGCTCATAGCCTATTGGCCAGAACTTCTCATATGGCCCCCACTAACTATAAGGGGGCTGAGGAAATGTTAGGGAGCCCTCAGACACTCAATGAGCAGTAAACTTCTCTGGTCCAATGGGTATAATGGGACTTCTCTCAAAGTATGAGCTTAAGAAAAGCCAAGGCTATGACTTCCTATTCATTCCCTCCACCTGGGATGACTGAGTCCTGGGAGGCCCACGGGGACTCAGAGGCTCTTGATGGGAAAATCTTTGAGGGGGAATCCCCCATGGATAAACAAACCTATGGCAGGCCCAACTCCTGGACCCTTCAGTTCATGCTGTGGACCAGGCCTGAGGCTGATTCTCCCTCCTACCCCAATGGTCATTTCAATACCAATACTGTCCCCTGAGATGAATTTCCCAGGAAGAGAAGCAGGATTGGGAGTAAGGATGAGTTCAGCTTTGTTGTTATTGTTGTTAGGTGCCATCGAGTCATCTCTGACTCATAGTGACCTTATGTACAACAGAACGAAACACTGCCTGATCCTGTGTCACCCTCACGATCCTTGCTATACCGAGCCCATCATCGCAGCCACCATGTCAATCCTTCTTATTGAGGGTCTTCCCCTTCTTCGTTGACCCTCCACTTTACCAAGCATGATATCCTTCTCCAGAGAATGGTCCCTTCTGACAACGTGACCAAAGTAGGTAAGACAAGTCTAGCCATTCTTGCTGCCAAGGAGCATTCCAGCTGCATTTCTTCCAGGACAGATTTGTTAGTTCTTTTAGCAGTCCATGGTACTTTCAGCATTCTTCACCAACACCATAATTCAAAAGGATCAACTCTTTTTTTTTTTT
>NW_006939258.1:0-1673 GCF_000298275.1 Orycteropus afer afer | reverse complement strand
AAAAAAAAAAAAGAGTTGATCCTTTTGAATTATGGTGTTGGTGAAGAATGCTGAAAGTACCATGGACTGCTAAAAGAACTAACAAATCTGTCCTGGAAGAAATGCAGCTGGAATGCTCCTTGGCAGCAAGAATGGCTAGACTTGTCTTACCTACTTTGGTCACGTTGTCAGAAGGGACCATTCTCTGGAGAAGGATATCATGCTTGGTAAAGTGGAGGGTCAACGAAGAAGGGGAAGACCCTCAATAAGAAGGATTGACATGGTGGCTGCGATGATGGGCTCGGTATAGCAAGGATCGTGAGGGTGACACAGGATCAGGCAGTGTTTCGTTCTGTTGTACATAAGGTCACTATGAGTCAGAGATGACTCGATGGCACCTAACAACAATAACAACAAAGCTGAACTCATCCTTACTCCCAATCCTGCTTCTCTTCCTGGGAAATTCATCTCAGGGGACAGTATTGGTATTGAAATGACCATTGGGGTAGGAGGGAGAATCAGCCTCAGGCCTGGTCCACAGCATGAACTGAAGGGTCCAGGAGTTGGGCCTGCCATAGGTTTGTTTATCCATGGGGGATTCCCCCTCAAAGATTTTCCCATCAAGAGCCTCTGAGTCCCCGTGGGCCTCCCAGGACTCAGTCATCCCAGGTGGAGGGAATGAATAGGAAGTCATAGCCTTGGCTTTTCTTAAGCTCATACTTTGAGAGAAGTCCCATTATACCCATTGGACCAGAGAAGTTTACTGCTCATTGAGTGTCTGAGGGCTCCCTAACATTTCCTCAGCCCCCTTATAGTTAGTGGGGGCCATATGAGAAGTTCTGGCCAATAGGCTATGAGCAAACGTGATATGTCACTGTTGGGTCAAAGTATTAAGAGCAAGTATGTGACCCTGCCTAGGAGCTCTAGTAGCATAGTGCCTAAGGCACTTAACTGCTAACCAGAAGGCTGGTGGTTCAAACCCACCAGCCACTCCTTGGAAGGAAGGTTGGGCAATCTACTTCCGTAGTGATACTGCCCAGCAACCCAAGGAGGGGCCTCTATGTGTTGGGACCAACTCGATGGCAAACAACAACATACAGGAACAATATATGTGTTCCCAGGTGTGCTTCTGCTGACATTCCAATCTTTCCTTCCTTACTTGTTAAGATGAATTGTTAAAATTTCCTTTTGTTGTAAATGTGAAAGTTGATTTACAAAATGTAAATTATTTTTCCTATATTTACTTTTGTATTAATAGTGTTTTCTCATATATGTATATATATATATATCTTCACTCCCACAGCATGGTTAGTTTAGGTACCAAAGAGCAGTCATTTATGTGAAAATCTATATTATGCAAGAATGGAGCATGATCTTATCAGATCAAAAAATGGAGGATGATTACATCATTGCATAACTGCCAAATTATATCATTACATAACTGTTAAATTTTGTTATTACATAACTGTCAAACCACTGATAATGATAGCCCAGCCAAGCTGTCATAAACTTAACTATCAAAGCCAGTATTATTCTTGCCTAACATTTGTTAGTGGCAGAAATACATTGTTAATGTACAGGAAAAAAAAATCCAGATAGTAGATTTTTTTTTTACTATTGTCATAAATGTGAAATATCAAATAATGAGATAATCGATAAGTGATGAGAGGGGTGTGTGTGTGTGTGTGTGTGTG
>NW_006939257.1:0-1674 GCF_000298275.1 Orycteropus afer afer | reverse complement strand
TTTTTTTTTTTTTTTTTTGCATTGCTCCCTCCCCTCCTATCCCACCTCTGGCAACCAACAAAGATGGTTTCCCTCCATATATAAACCTTTCCTTGACCCTTCACAACAATGAACTAATACTATATTTGTAATTGACTTATTTCACTCAGCATAATGTCCTCCAAGTTCATTCATATTATGTGGTGTTTTGCAGACTCTACATTATTCTTTAATGCTGCATAGCATTCCATTGTGTGTATGTACCATAGTTTTGTCATCTACTCTTCTGCTGATGGGCATGTAGGTTGTTTCCATCTTTTTGCTGTTATAAATAGTGCTGCTATGAATGTGGATGTGCATGTATCTGTTCCTGTCCTGGCTCTCACCTCTCTAGGATATATACCTAGTAATGGGATTGCTGGATCAAGTGGTATCTCTAATTCCAGCTTTCTATGGAATCACCATATTGCTTTCCACAGTGATTGTATCACTTCACAGTCCCACCAGCAGTCTCAATCTCTCCACATCCCCACCAGCATTTGTTATTTTCTGTCTCATTGAAACTTGCCATCAGCACTGGGATGAGATGGTATCTCATTGTTGTTTTGATTTGCATCTCCCTGATGGCCAATGATCGTGAGCATCTCTTCATGTGTTAGCTGACCACCTGAATATCCTTGGTGAAGTGTCTCTTCATGTCTTCTGCCCATTTTCCAATTGGATTGTTAATACCTTTGGTGTTGAGGCGTTGAAGTTTTCCATAATTTTAGAGATAAGTCCCTTGCCAGATATGTAATTACTGGCAAATATGAATTTGTTGCTGTCATTTTTGTTATGCGCTTTTTCCCTTTGTCGATTTCTTTGTTCCATATAATTTTCTGTGCTGAACTCATTTTGTTTATGAGTCTTATTATTACTTCTTTCATTTCTATTGTTTTAGTATTTGCTGAATATTTATGCTGTTCTTCTTTTTTTATTTTGATGTGAAGGTTTATCATTTTTCATTGAGGTTACCCTGTGATTTATAGTTTTCTTCCCAAGTTTAGAACAGTCCGTTCTATCTTGTAGTTGTCTTGACTTCCCTACCATCTAGAAGTTCTGTAACTACAAAGTTTTCTTCCCTCTTTTTGGTTTGTTGTGGTCCTCATCTGCCAATTGATGTCTCTGGTTCCCTGTTTACAATCTTGTAGGCTTCTTTACTTTGGATACTTCCATAGCTAGGTTTGTTTCTGGGTTATGTCATCATGTGTGTTAATGGTCAGTTGTTGTTGGCTGTTGTTGCTTTTCTGTCCAAAGGGCTCCCTTTAATATCTCTTGTAAGGTTGTTCTAGTTTCAACAAATTCCCTGAATTTCTGCTTATCTGGAAATGTCCTAATTTCACCATCATATTTGAGGGATAATTTGCTGAGTACATAATTCCTGGTTGGAAATTTTTCTCTTTGGGGATTTTATATATACCATCTCATTGTCTTCTCACCTGCATGGTTTCTGCCAAGAAATCCGAGATTAGTCTTATTGGTTGCCCCTTGTAGGTAACTTTTCATTTTTCCTGTGCTGCTTTCAGGATTCTTTCTTTGTCTTTGGTTTTGGTAAGTTTGATGATATGTCTTGGTGATTTTCTCTTGGGGTCTACCCAGTTTGGAGTTCGTTGGACTTCCTGAATGGATATATTCTCATCTTTCATCATACCAGGA
>NW_006939256.1:0-1674 GCF_000298275.1 Orycteropus afer afer | reverse complement strand
AACAACCGCCTCTTGATCTACTTACAGTTTCCTCATGAGCACAATGAACTATTCTGAATTCCCGTTCTTCTAAATGTTATCCATAATGTGTTATGATCCACACAGTCCTTTGAACAGTCAATAAAACACAAGTAAGCATCTTTCTGGTATTCTTTGCTTTCAAGCAAGATACATTTGACATCAGTAATGATGTCCCTTGTTCCACATCCTCTTCTGAATCCAGTTTTAATTTCTGGAAGTTTCCTGTCAATATACTGCTGCAACCATTTCTGAATTACCTTCAGCAAGATTTTACTTGTATGTGCTATTAATGATATTGTTCTATAATTTCCACATTCTGTGGGATCACTTTTCTTTGGAATGTGCACAAATACCAGTCTCTCCAGTCAGTTAGCCAAGTAGCTGTCTTCCAAATTTCTTGGCATAAACTAGAAAGCACCTCTGGCGCTGCATCCCTTTGTTGAAATATCTCAATGGGTATTCTGTCAATTCCTGGAGTCTTGCTTTTTGCCAATGCCTCAAGGTACCTTGGACTTCTTCCTTCAGTACCATTGGTTCTTGAACATATGCTACCTCATGAAATGGCTGAATATCAACCAATTATTTTTGGTATAGTGGCTCTGTGTATTCCTTTCATCTTCTTTTGATGCTTCCTGCATCATTTATTATTTTGCCTATAGAGTCCTTCAGTGAGAGCTCTGGTAGCGTAGTGTACTTGACTGCTAACCAGAAAGCTGGCAGTTCAGACCCACCAGCCACTGCTCAGAAGGAAGTTTGGCCAATCCACTTCCACAGTGATACCACCTCAAAAACCAAAGGAGGGATCACTACGAGTTGGGTCCAACTCAATGGCACATAACAACAACAACAACAACAGAATCCTTCAGTATTGCATTTTGAGGCTTGAATTTTTTCCACAGTTCTTTAAGCTTGAGAAATGTTGAGTGTGTTAGGCTGGGTTCCCTAGAGAAGCAAAACTAGTAAAGCTTACACAGACATATATACAGGGACATTTATCTTAGGAGAATGGCTCACACAGTTATAGAAGCTGGCAAGTCCCAAGTTCCCAGATGAAATGTCAAGCTGGAGGCTTTTCCCAACTCTCACAGCTTCAGGGCCTGATATGTTCAAGTTTGGCGGGCAGTACACTGGCTGTTGACCCCAGCGGATGATGAATCCAAGATCACCAGGCAGAATAGTGGATGGTTTGCTTATGGAGAGTTGTAGGCAGCACAACAGGATCCAGATCAACCAAAAGTTCTCTCTTTTTCCTAGAATGTCCATATATACATTGGAAGCAGGCCACACCCCTAGGGAAACTCCCTTTACCAGATTGGCTGCTCAAAGCATATACATTGATCTCATCATAGGAAATACCACATCACAACTGCTAAAACCACTCAGAAATGTGGTCCAGCCAAGTTGACACACAAACCCAACTATCACAGTCCACCCCTTGTCAACTTGGCAGTTGTACACATCTCCTTAACCATATATAATCTCTAAATAAGGACAATTATAGTCATATTTGCTCCTAACATGATACACTAACATACATACAACTGAAACACATTAACCCTGTTTACATTTCATAGTTCTTTTTTTTTATTATTAGGATTTGGGTGAAGATTTACAGAGTAAATTCACTTTTCATACAGCAGTTCACATATACTT
>NW_006939255.1:0-1674 GCF_000298275.1 Orycteropus afer afer | reverse complement strand
CTGAGGAAGACGCAGCACTGGAACTCCCTGATAAGGAATTCAAAAGAATTATATTTAGGTATCTTCAAAGGATTGAGAGACAGATCGAGGAAAACAGAGAAAATCTTAGAACAATTTCAAAAGACAATACAAGAACAAAATTACAAAATAAATGAAAAATTAGAAGTGATACAAAGTCTACAGATAGAAATCCAGAAGATTAATACTAAATTGTCAGAAATAGATAATACATTGAAAGGGCAAAGGAGTAGAATTTGATGCAATGGAAGACAGAATTAATGAGAATGAAGACAAATATCTGAATACTTCTTTGGAAAGGGATCAGTCAGAACAAAGATCAAAACAAAATGAAGAAAGCCTAAGGTTCATGTGGAATACCATCAAGAGGAATAACCTATGTGTCATTGGAAATCCAGAACAGAAAGAGAAAAACAAAATCATTGAGAAAATTGTCCAAGACTTGTTGGAAGAGAACTTCCCCGGTATGATGAAAGATGAGAATATATCCATTCAGGAAGTCCAGTGAACCCCAAACAGGATAGACCCCAAAAGAAATCACCCAGACTTATCATCATCAAACTTACCAAAACCAAACACAAAGAAAGAATCATGAGAGCAGCACAGGAAAAACAAAAAGTTACCTACAAGGGGCAACCAATAAGACTTAGCTCTGATTTCTCAGCAGAAATCATGCAGATGAGAAGACAACGGGATGGTATATATAAAACCCTGAAAGAGAAAAATTTCCAACCAAGAATTACGTACCCAGTAAAATTGTCCCTCAAATATGGTGAAATTAGGACATTTCCAGATAAGCAGAAATTAAGGGAATTTGTTAAAACCAGACCAACCTTACAAGACATGCTAAAAGAAATCCTTTGGACAGAGAAGCAACAACAGCCAACAACAACTGACCATTAACACACATGATGATATAACCCAGAAAGCAACCCAGCTATGGAAGTATCCAAAGTAAATAAGCCTACAAGACTGTAAACAGGAACCAGAGACATCAATTGTCAAATGAGGACAACTACAAACCAAAAAGAGGGAAAAAACTGTGTCGTTACAGAACTTCTAGATGGTAGGTGTTCTGGTTACCTAGTGCGCTCTGACAGGAAATACAACACAAATGGGATGGCCTTAACAAACGGGAGTTTATTCTTACTATTTGGAGGCTTTAAGTCCAAGTTCAAAGTGCC
The DNA here is from genome assembly GCF_000298275.1 of Orycteropus afer afer. Classification (NCBI taxonomy): domain Eukaryota; kingdom Metazoa; phylum Chordata; class Mammalia; order Tubulidentata; family Orycteropodidae; genus Orycteropus; species Orycteropus afer. The sequence goes on along the minus strand of NW_006939255.1, from coordinate 472 downwards.
AGACTCTAGGGGCTGGATAAAAGCCCCTCAACCTTGGGGTCCAACTCTGCCTCCTGCTCCCAGCCCACTGGAGCTAGAGGCATTTCTTCACTCAGACAGCTGTTGGCTGCTGAGGCTGAGAAGCCCCAAGGTTGCCAAGTGAAAAGGCACAGTCCTGATGTTATCAATCCACACAGCAGGCCATTAACTTAAGTCCATTGTAAGTCCCAAGATCGGCAGAGCATAGCAGGCTGCTGAGTAATGACACAGCTACATGCAGGGTCCAAGGGTGCCAAAGGCTAGAGACCATTCTCAAGCTTCTCCTTATATACAGGAAGTAGACCACATGCCACAGGCAGCTAGTTACTCAGCTGCTTGTGGTAGATCCCACCATGGAGTTGACTGCCAGTCTCATCATGGGGAATAACTACCACCAGCTGCCCAGCCACTCAACCAGGCCCAGCCAAGTTGACACACAAACATAACTACCACA
>NW_006939254.1:0-1674 GCF_000298275.1 Orycteropus afer afer | reverse complement strand
TGAACCCACACCTGTGGCTTCTAGCCAAACAAAACACACTAGGTACAACATTAGGTAGAATCATGAAGACAAACAGGAATTGGAGAGGTAATTGGGTACCTCAGTCATTGACTTTGAGGAGTACAGAGAATCAAAGGAAACCTAGGACTGGAGCTTTGAGGTAGACTTGAAACTGCATTCTCCTTTGTGTCCTTTTCTGTGACAGAAAGGTTGTCACCTGCACTATGACAAATAAAATAGATTTAGGGCTCTACATTTAGCAGTGAATCCCATCCCTTTACACCTGGTCCTTTTATTTTCTGTCCTTCATAGGTCTCTAGGAAGAAGGTGGTCTCTTAAGATAATATTGTTGTCCCAGATGAGGAGTTAAGAGAAATCAAAGGGTACCTAAGGGGATGGCATTTCATCCTCTTGTTGGATGAGCCTTCAGAGACAATGAGGCCCAACGATGGGATGATGGAAACTGAAGGATGTAGGAGTTGGGCACACTAAGTGAATCTGTTCTTTGTTATTGTTGTTAGGTGTGGATGAGTTGGCTCCAACTCATAGCGGCCCTATGTACAACACAACAAAACACTGCCGGGTCCTGCACCAGCCTCACAATCCTTGCTATGCCTGTGCCCATCATTGCAGCCACTGTGTCAATCCATATTGAGGGTCTTCCCCTTTTGCTGACCCTCCACTTTACCAAGCATGATAGCCTTCTCCAGGGTCCCCTCTGACAACATGTCCAAAGTAGGTGACATGAAGTCTGAACATTCTCACTCCCAAGGAGCTTTCTGGCTGTACTTCTTCCAGGACAGCATCTACTCTTTAAAAAGACTTTAATGATAATCTCATAACAAGGCCAATGGACACTTATCTTAGATGACATCTTGTGAACATGCAACTCTTTTAACTCCTTATTCCTGAAATTTTTGCTCCCTCAGCTTATGTGATAACATATTCTCCTAACTCTTTCTTTCATAATAAGACTGGGATAAATTATGCTGAAGCAAAAATAGCTCCAAGGGGTTCCAGCAAGATGGTGGACTAGGCAGAAAGACTGCACAGACCCTGTTCAACAAAGAAAAAGAAACCAATTAACACAGACACAGAAGATAATTTTGGACCCCTGAGGCTTGAAGGGAAGGATATACAAGTGGACTAAACCCCAACTAGCAGAAGAATTTGCGTGAAAATACCAAAAAATGAGACATATGGAGCTGTGGTCTGGCAGCAATCCTGAGTGATCCTGATGACACAGACAGCTTGGAGATTCCTGAGTGGTGGTAGGACCTAAAAATTAAACTAAAAGTCACTCTGCTAGCCAGGCACTGCACAGAGGACTGTGCACGGTCATTGGGGAACAAACGGAGAAGGTGAAGAGAAAGGTGGGCTAAGCTGTGGACTTTTGCTGGTCCAGAGGGCACCACCATTTTGAAGGTTTAAAAAGTGACTTGACTATTTTGGATGTTTAAAGAGACAGTGCTCTCACAGATTCCTGGAGCTTAAGAACACATTCTGCTTTCCAGCAACCCCAAGGACACTCAGGACCTGCAAGACTGAAAAGTTTTTTTATGGTTATTCAATTGTAATTTGTGTCTAACTGAATGGGAGACAACAACAGTCCCCATAAGACACAACTACACCCACACCTCCTGCAACTTCACTTACTGAGCGAGAGCCACTATC
>NW_006939253.1:0-1671 GCF_000298275.1 Orycteropus afer afer | reverse complement strand
TATATATATATATATATATATCCCATTGACTTCTCACCTGCATAGCTTCTGCTGAGAAATCAGAGTTTAGTCTTATTGGCTGCCCTTTGTAGGTAACTTTTGTTTTTTCCCGTGCTGCTTCCTGGATCCTTTCTTTGGCTTTGGCTTTGGTGAATTTGATTATGATATGTCTTGGTGATTTTCTTTTGGGGTCTGTCCTGTTTGGGGTCTGTCCTGTTTGGGGTTCGTTGGACTTTCTGAATGGATATGTTTTCATCATATCAGAGAAGTTCTCTTCCAACAAATCTTGGACAATTTTCTCAGTGATTTTCTTCTTCTCTTCCTGTTCTGGAATTCCAATTACATGTAGTTTATTCCTTTTGATGGTATCCCACATGAATCTTAGGCTTTCTTCATTTTGTTTTGATCTTTTTTTCTGATTGCTCTCTTTCCAAAGAAATATTCAAGTATTTGTCTTCAACCTCATTAATTCTGTCTTCCATTGATTTGATTCTACTCCTTTGCCCTTTCAATGTGTTATCTATTTCTGAAAATTTAGTATTAATCTTCTGGATTTCTATCTGTAGATTTTGTATCATTTTTAATTTTTCACTTATTTTATCATTTTGTTCTTATATTTTCTACTGAAATTTTTCTAGGGTTTGTTTGGGTTTTCCTTAATTTTGTAAGTGTTTTCCTTGATCTGTCTCTCAATCCTTTGCAGGTATTGTCAAGGTCATATTTTGGCTCTCTTGAACTTGTTTTAATTGTCTTCAACTTCAAGTTGAACTTGCATATGAACAATTGATAGTCTGTTCCACAATCAGCTCCTGGCCTTGTTTTGGCTGAAGATATTGAGCTTCTCCATTGCCTCTTGCCACAGATGTAGTAAATCTGATTCTTGTGTACTCTGTCTGGCATAGTCCATGTGTATAGCCTCCATTAGTACTGTTGAGAAAAAGTATTTGCAATGAATAAGTTGTTGGTCTTGCAAAATTCTATCATAAGGTCTCCAGAGTAATTTCTATCACCAAGGCCATATTTTCCAAATACCAGCGATTCTTCTTTGTTTCCAACTTTTGCATTCCAATCATCAGGGATGATAATTAACACATCTTGATTGCTTGTTCTGTCAATTTCAGACTGCAGAAGTTGGTAAAAAAAAAAAAAATCTTCAATTTCTTCATCTTTTTGTCTTTGGTGGTTGGTGCGTAAATTTGAGTAATAGTAGTATTAATTGGTCTTCCTTGTAGGCATATGGATATTGTCCCATCACTGACAGCATTATACTTCAGGATAGATCTTGATACATTCCTTGTGATGATGAATACCACTCCATTCCTCTTCAATTTGTCATTCCTGGCATAGTAGATCATATGATTATGTGATGCAAAATGGCCAAAAACAGTCCATTTCAGCTCACTAATGCCTAGGATATTGATCTTTATGTGTTCTATTTCATTTTTGACAACTTCCTATTTTCCTAGATTCATACTCTGTACATTCCATGTTCCAATTATGCAAAAACAGCAGGGAGGCCACATGTTCTGACCTCCTCTAACCCTACAAGGGGGAGGCAGGATTGCCAGCAGTAAGCCAAGGCCTATTACTGCAAGGCCAGACATGCTGCCTCCCTCCAGCCCTTTCACCAACCGTTCCTCCCAAAGCACCCACCACCTCTCTCCTGGGTTC
>NW_006939252.1:0-1675 GCF_000298275.1 Orycteropus afer afer | reverse complement strand
TGTGGAGCTGGTGCGGGATCGGGCAGTGTTTCGTTCTGCTGTGCATGGGGTCGCTATGAGTCGGAAACGACTCGACGGCACTTAACAACAACAACAACAAGGTTTTACTTGCTTGTGATATTAATGACATTGTTCGATAATTTCCACATTCTGTGGGATCACATTTCTTTGGAATGGGTACAAATATGGATCTCCTCCAGTCAGTTGGCCAGGTAGCTGTCTTCCAAATCTCTGGGCATAGCTGAGTGAATGCCTTCAGTGGGGCATCTGTTTGTTGAAACATCTCAATGAGTATTCCGTCAATTCTGGAGCCTCGTTCTTCACCAATTCCTTCAGGGCAGCTTTGACTTCTTCTTTCAATACCCTCGGTTCTTGATCATATGCTACCTCCTGAAATCGATGAAGATCAACCAGGTCTTTTTGGTACAGTGACTCTGTATATCCCTTCCATCTTCTTTTGATGCTTCCTGTATCATTCAATATTTTACCCATAGAATCTTTCAATATTGCAACTTGAGACTTAATTTTTTTCCTCAGTTCTTTCAGCTTGAGAAATGCCCAGGGCGTTCTTCCCTTTTGGTTTTCTAACTCCAGGTCTTTGCACTTTTCATTACAGTAATTGGCTTTTTCTGCTCAAGATGCTCTTTGAAATCTTCTGTTCAGCTCTTTGATCTTGTCATTTTTTTCCATTTGCTTCAGCTACTCTCTGCTCAAGGGCAAGTTTTAGAGTCTCTTCTAACACCCATTTGGGTCTTTTCTTCCTTTCTTGTCTTTTTAATGATCTCTTGCTTTCTTCATGGATGATGTTCTTGATGTCATCCCATAATTCTTTTGGTTTTTAGTCATTGGTGTTCTATGCATCGAATCTATTTTTTTTTTGATGGTCTCTAAATACAGGAGGGATATATTCAAGGTCATGTTTTGGCTCTCGTGGACTTGTTTTAATTGTCTTCAACTTCAAGTTGAACTTGCATATGAGTAGTTGATGGTCTGTTCCACAATCAGCTCCTGGCCTTTTTTTGGCTGAAGATATTGAATGTTTCCATTGCTTCTTGCCACATATGTAGTCAATCTGATTCCTGTGTACTTCATCTGGTGAATCCATATGTATAGCTGCCATTTGTGTTGTTGAAAAAAAGATATTTGCAATGAATATGTCATTGGTCTTACAGAATTCTATTATGCGATCTCCAGCATTATTCCTGTTAACCAAGGTCAAATTTTCCAACTACCAGTGCTTCTTCTGTGTTTCCAACTTTTGCATTCCAGTTACCAGTGATAATTAGCACATTTTGATTGCATGTTCGGTCAATTTCAGACTGCAGAAGTTGATAGAAATCTTCAACTCCCTCATCTTGGCTTTGGTGGTTGGTGTATAAATATGAATAATAGTAGTATTAACTGGCTTTCCTTGTAGGTGTATGGATATTAATCCTATTACTGACAGCATTGTACTTCAGGATAGATTTTGAAACCTCCTTTGTAATGATGAATACCACACCATTCCTCCTCATGTTGTCATTCCCAGCATAGTAGATCATATAGTTGTCTGATTCAAAATGGCCAAAACCAGTCCATTTCAGCTCACTGTTGTTGTTGTTGTTGTTATGTGCCGTCGAGTCGGCCCCGACTCATAGCGACCCCTCCTTGGGTTTCCGAGGCAGTATCACTACGG
>NW_006939251.1:0-1574 GCF_000298275.1 Orycteropus afer afer | reverse complement strand
TTACCACTAACTTTATATGGAAAGGAAAGTGATCTCAGATAAGCAAATGACTAGTAAAGAAGAACAATGTAAGGGTCCTCATACTCCCTGATCTCAAAACGTGCTGTATAGCCATGGTGTTTAATAGCCTTATACTAGTACAGTGACAGGCACATAGACCAAAGGAACAAAACTACAAGTAAATTAATCAATCTTTGAACATCTGGTCTTCGAAAAGGGGTCAAAATCCATTGAAGGGAGAAGACGTTGTCTCTTTACAAATAATGTTGATAAAACTGGATATTAATTTGTAGAAAAACAACAGGATCCATATCTGTCACCTTCTACAAAAACTTACTCAAGGTGGATCAAAGTCCTAAAAGCAAAACCTAAAACCATAAATATTATCAAAGAAAAATAGGATATATTTTTTTTTTAATTGTGATTTGGGTGAAAAGTTACAGAGAAAATTCACTTTCCATACAGCAGTTCACATAGACATTGTCTCATGACATTGACCACAATTTATCACGATGCTCCCCTCCCACTTCCTCCCCATAGTTACTTCTTCCATGTGTCCATCCATCCATGCACTCCTGCCCCCTGAGCTGTCTCCCTGTGCTTAAGCAGCCCTTCTTTCTCCCATGATTGTTCTCTCCAAGGACTGTATCTACCTCAGGTAAATTTTCAACTCATATGCCTGCCTTTTGTTTGGCTGGAAACCATAGGTGTGTGTTCAGTTCCAGACCTGAAGGGCAGTTAGGGCCATAGTCTCAGTGGTTCCATCAGGCTCTATTGGACCAGCAAACCTGGTCCACCTGCTTTTTTTTTTCTCCAAATTATTTTGAGTTTTGTTCCACATTGTTCTCCTCTCTATCAAGGATCTCCTACATACATCCCCTTCCAAGTGGATGACAGTGGTAGCCAGGCACCATCTAGTTTTGGTATCAGTTATATAGGCTGCAGATCGGATGGTGTACCAGTCACTAGAACTAATTGTTTCCATGAATTTTTGTTTTCTTCATTCTCCTTTGCTCTGGACGAGGAGAGACCCATCGTTGCGTCTAGATGGCAGCTTGCTAGCTTTTAAGATCCCAATCTCTACTCGCCAAAGTAGGAGGTGGAAAAATGTTTTGTACAATATGTTATGCCAGTTGAGCTTGATGTCCCCGATGACTATGGTCCCAGGCCACAGGTTCAACTACTCAGTCCCTCTGGGTAGCTGGCTTTGACCAAGCAGTGAACATAACCTTGCCCTTGTCAGCTCTACTGTACACCTGGAAATTCTGATCATTCACATAAACTTATAGGACCATTGTCTGCCAACACTATGCATGTTCTTGGATACACTCTCCACTTTGTAGACATACCTAATAGTTCAGCCTGTCCGCCCATCTATCCACCCGTATACCCATGTTTGCCTTCACTGACAACACAGTATTTTATGTTCAAAAGAGTTCCACTTTGATGTCTGTACCTCCCATGTACCTCTCTATGTCTTTCTCTTCCTCAATGCCACCATATTGGTCACTCACATTTTGTACATTGCCCTTCTCTTCACCCAAATCAATACTTACCTCTATCTATCTAACAGC
>NW_006939250.1:0-1589 GCF_000298275.1 Orycteropus afer afer | reverse complement strand
AATGGGTGTTGGATTTTATCAAATGTCTTTTCTGCATCACTTGATATGATCATGTGATACTTCTCCTTTGTTTATTTACGTGGTGGATGACGTTGATTGTTCTTCTAATGTTGAACCATCCCTGCATACCTGATATGAACCCCACTTGGTCATGATAAATGATTTTCTTGATATGTTGTTGGAGTTTATTGGCTAGGATTTTGTTGAAGATTTTTGCATCTATACTCATGAGGGGTATTGTTCTGTAGTTTTCCTTTTGAGTGATGTCTTTGCCTGGTTTGGGTATTGCAGTGTAATAAATTACTTAGTGTGGCTTTTCTACCCATAGATCATTGTTAACTCAGTTGTGGAATGAGCAACTGAGGAGCTCCTAATTGTAAATGTTATCTACCTGGGTTATTTCTGTTGGGCGTGGCACAATGCAATCTTATGGGAGGCTCACTCTCAGGTGCTTACAATTCTGTTGTTATGATTTGTTGGTTTGGCCACTCTGCCAAGCTAAAAAGGAGGCCTCCTAGAGGCAGAAGTCTCTCTGACTGCTGGTTGAGGAAGATGTGCTGCTGAAAGAGACACGCGCTCCTGAAAGAGATGCAAGAGACATCCATTGCTGACGAAGACACCAAGGGACATGCACTGGTGAGAGAGAGACTGTGAGAGACTTGGCTGAGAGACAGCGGGCTGGGAGAGAGACTGAACATTTTTCCTGAACTTGAATTGTAGCCTGGTGCTTCTCTAATAAACCCCATAATCTGTGAGTTCTGTGTGGCCACTGCAGCGAATTATTGAACTTAGGAGAGAGGTGGTGGGTGCTTTGGGAGGAACGACTGGAGAAAGGGCTGGAGGGAGGCAGCATGTGTGGCCTGGCAGGAATAGGCCTTGGGCTATTGATGATGATTCTGTCTTCCTCTTGTGGGATTAGAGGAGGCCAGAACATGTGGCCTCCTTGCACTTTTTGCACTTATCAAGGTTATGCTTGCTTCATAAAATGAGTTAGGGAGGATTCCATCCTTTTCTATGTTTTGGAATACTTTGAGTAGGATTGGTATCAGATCTCTCTGAATGTTTTGTAGAATTTTCCAGTGAAACCATCTGGGTCAGGACTTTTTTTAGTTGGTAATTTTTTGATGACCTGTTCAATTACTTCTTTTGTGATGGGCCTGTTCACCTTTTCCACATCAATCTGTGTTAGTTTAGGTAAGTGGTGTGTTTCTAGAAAAATGTCCATTTATTCCAGATTTTCAAATTTGTTGGAGTACAGTTCTTCATAGTATCCTGATATCTTTTATATTTCAGTTGGTTCTGTGGTGATGTCACCCATTTCGTTCCTTATTCATGTTATTTGTATTCTCTCCCTCTTTTCTTTTGCTAAATTTGCCAATGGTTTGTCAATTTTATTGATCTTTTCAATAAACCAACTTCTGGTATTGTTGATTTTTTTCTATAGCCCTTCTATTTTCTGTTTCATTGATATCTGCAGGAATATTGATTATTTCCTTTCTTCTAGTGACTGTAGGATTTTCTTGCTGTTCACTCTCTAATTGGTGGAGATGTCAGTTTAAAGTGTTGATTTTGGCTCTTTCTTCTTTTTT
>NW_006939249.1:0-1676 GCF_000298275.1 Orycteropus afer afer | reverse complement strand
TCAGCTGAGGACCTGCTCCTCTCTCTGCCTCTCAGCCTGAGCACTGAGGGCTCCACAGGGACCCCAAAGGGAGAGGCCGATGGGTGGAGAGAGGCCTCCTCCTGCTTCTGTGTGAGGAGATACACAGCCTGGGGCTGTGCTTGTTCATTAAAGTGCGAGGACAAGGGAAACAAAATTCACTCTGGAAATTTCTACACCATGAAAAGCCAGTGATAAACACTAAACAAGAAGTCAATTACATTTCTAAGAATGAGTGGCTGCTTGTTGATGAAGAAAATTTTATTAAATGCCTGATGATACTTTCAACACAAATTTAAAACTGTTTTTATAAACAAAGTAAAAGAATAAGAAAGAACAAAGTGTGCAAAGAAAAATCTTTTCAAATAATGATGTCCCTCTAAATGCAAAATTAAAATATGGCCTAGAATTGCTTTCAGGAAAACTCAATGGACCTTTTGATTGCAGTGATATCTTGGACAGTAGGGATTCATTGAAAATCTTTCATGCCTTGAAAATCTCAATGCAATGCAACCGTTTAACAGCATGTTCACCTACAGAGTGTGCCAAGCTGACCGCTGGGCTATCCTTCCCCAGCCCCACTGCACTGTCCACAATGAACAGCTCTGGACTCTGTTGGGGACACTTTCATGATGGCCAGCTTAGCACTCATTTTCTGGTTTTGGTGAAAGCAATCTTTTTTTTAGATGAAGTGAGATTATTTTTTATTTTATTTTTTCAAAACAATGTGTAATAGTGACATTCTTTCAGGTTGGAGCTTATAAATTTCTTTGTCATTTGTAAACTGCTCCACACTACTCATGTCTGAGAGTGAACCTTGTATTTATTTATTTATGTCACTCCCTTGTTTGGAGTGGGTTTCCATAAACCCTGCCATGCATCTGGTACCCCTGCTTGGGAAAACTTGAACTTTGAACTCATTCCATCCTCAACCTTTCAGCATGGTGGCCCTTCTTGCTGTGAAGTAAAATGCTGCAAAGTGTGTCCTTGGGCCTGGCTCCCTGCACCCTGGGTCCCTGTGCTTGGAAAGTAGACTCCTAGAAGTGGGCCATTTTGTCAAAGTTTATGCATGAATTTGTTTTCAAATCTGTGGACACTTTGACAGAAGTTGCAGAGTTGCACGGCATGACCTGCTAGAAGTGCCCATGGGGCATTCTCTCACCACAACCGCTGCTAGAAAATGGAATAGCCTTTCCCCCCAGTGTCACTGTGGGACGACAGGCCAAGTGCTCAGGCCACCAGGGCAGGAGAAACATGAGAGAACCTATGTACTCCCTGCACAGTCAGGCGAGTGCATCCATGACGGCCAGTCTCTGCTCTGGACTCGGTTCCTGATCTACGAGGAATTTTTATGAGAGACATCAGCTCAGTCAGCACCCCACGGGTAGTCCCTGGAGCCAAGGACAGGTGACCCCCTGAGGAGTCTCAGTACAGAAAGAGACTGCCCTGAGGTACTGGGGAGACCACAGAGAGGGGCCGCCAAGCCTGGCTGTAGGACAGGACAGTGCTCAGAGCAGGGAGTAGGGAGGAGCTGTCACTGAGGGGCTCTGGTCTCCATGCCACACAATGGCTGTGTCTGAGTCGGGACAGCAGGGGGCACTGGAACCCTGTTCCTGAGGAGTCTGGGGGCTGTCAGTGCTGAGAACCTGGCCCCGCCC